>NC_041394.2:201265413-201565413 GCF_900747795.2 Erpetoichthys calabaricus
CTACTGTGTTCTTTTATCTCACGAACATGTTATTGCAATCCGCAGCGGCAGCGTTTCTATAAACTTAATTTAAACTTACGTTTTACACCGTGCTTTTTTTCCCTTATGAAGATGCTTGTATGGTTCACTCGCTCGCTTCTTATTGTTTTGCTCCCTTCTCAATTGTTTAATGAATTTTTTGTTCTTCGCTGTTTGCGGCGCCAGAGTTGAAGCCCCTAATGTTGCGGTCAGCAAGTCGGCTAACATCCGCCATGTGCCGTCTTTCAGTTGCGAGAAGCAGATTATAGAATGGTTTTAACAGTTTAGTTTCAAATAATGCAAAGAGTATGCGACACGTGTTTCTCCCTAATTCTGGACTCATCAGGCGTACACACTCACTGCATCCGCTCTCGGGAATCTAATCTCGAACGTCAGCGCCAGAGGTGAAGCCCCTAACGTTGCGCTACGGCGTGTGGTTCGTTTATACCTCGTGTCTTCTCATTAAACTTTTATCTCGCGAATATGTTATTGCAATCCGCAGCGGGAGTGTTTCTATAAACTTAATTTAAACTTACGTTTTACACCGTGCTTTGTTTCCCTTATGAAGATGCATGTATGCTTCTCTCGCTCACTTCTTATTGTTTCGCTCCCTTCTCAATTGTTTAATGAATTTTTTGTTCTTCGCTGTTTGCGGCTCCTCCTTCATTTGTCCCTACTGCGTTCACAGTCTTTTCACGTGATTACGTGGGAGGCGTGATGACGTGACACTGAACTCCTCCTCCCACGGCCATCGAGCTGCCGTCCATTACAGTATATTGTGAAAAAAGAGGTTCCAGTTATGACCATTACGCGTTGAATTTCGAAATGAAACCTGCCTAACTTTTGTAAGTAAGCTGTAAGGAATCAGGCTGCCAAATTTCAGCCTTCCACCTACACGGGAAGTTGCAGAATTAGTGATGAGTCAGTCAGTCAGTCAGTCAGTCAGTGAGTCAGTGAGGGCTTTGCCTTTTATTAATTAGTATAGATAAACTTCTTCCTCTTCATTCTACATGAAAACATGAGATTACACATTTCTTTTAATGAAAACTTTGATCACCTCTCCTTAGGATTCAGAAAGATTGACCTTTTGTTGGGAAAGATAATGCTCAGAAGCAAATGTAACCCTGCACAGAAGAGAATTGTGTGTTTCAAATTCAAGGGAATATTTTGGACAGTTTTAAAGAGAGTCTAAAGAAATTTCCCTTGAAAGTATGGGCACTGAACTGAATGTAACCAAATTAGAAAGCTGGATTTTCCACATCACTTGACCCTCTCCAGTTTACCTATCCGAACCATTTCACTACAAATACCATCTCATTTACTCTTCATCTGGCCCTGTCCCATCTGGACAAAAGAGACACTTATGCTAGAATGCCTTTCATTGACTTTGGTTCAGATTTCAACACCATCATCCTTCAGAAGCTCATAGGGTAGTTGGGTCTGCTAGGCTACAACACTTGCCTATGCAACTGGATCCTGGACTAGACAGACTATGTTGGAAACACCATTTCCAGTGCCATTACACTGAGCACTGGTGCTTCCCAGCTGTGTACCCAGCCCACTTTTGTTCACTCTGCTGACACATGATTGTACGGCTGCATAAAGCTCTAACGCCATCATTAAGTTTATGGATAACACAATGGTGGTGGGTCTTATCAGCAACGGGGATGAGTCAGTTTACAAAATGGAATTACAATCATTGGTGGATTGGTGGAAGTGCAGCAATCTGTCTCTTAATGTGGACAAAACAAAAAAGATGATTGCTGACTTCAGGAAGTCCCATGCTGTCCACACCCCACTACACATGAAGGACTCTGAGGTGATATTAGTCAAGAGCACAAAATTCCTTGGTGTGCACCTGGCAGCAGACCTTGCTTTGCCAATTAACATCACCTCCATAGCCAAGAAGGTGCAGCAGCATCTTCACTTCCTTCAACGGTTTAAGAAGGCAAGCCTTTGTCCCCCCATTATCACCTCATTCTACATGGCCACCATCAAGAGCATTCTGACCAGCTGGATCACTGACTGGTTTAGGAACTGTAGTTTCTCTGACTGCAAGGTTCACAGAAAAAGTGCATACAGCAGAAAAGATTATTAGGACCTCTCTGCCCACCATTTAATAAATCTTTATAAAGTGATGCATCCTAAAAGCCTACAGCATTATGAAGGAACATTTCCACCTCTCCTACATTCTCTTTGTCCCACCTCCTTTTGGCAGAAGATACAATAGCATCTAAACCAGTTCTGCCAGGTATTGCACAGCTTCTTACCCTTGGCTGTCTGGACTCTGAACTCTGTGCTGCCCTCAGATCTGAACCTTGTAGCAAATTTATATTTGTTACACTTGTCACTACTGTTGTTTTTTATTTTTAGTTTTACAGTTATTATTTATTTATCTATTTATTCATTACAGTGTACTTCAAATTATTACTATATATTCACTTACCTATTATTTATATATTTATTCATATTTATAATATAGTAAAGTTATTTTCCTGTGTTGCACATGTCTTGTGTTGATATACAGTACTGTGCAGAAGATTTAGGCAGGTGTGAAAAAATGCTGTAAACAAAGAATGCTTTCAGAAATATAAATAATGATTGTTTATTGTTATCAATTTACAAAATGCAAAGTGAGCGAGCAAAAGAAAAATCTAAATCAAATCAATATTTGGTGTTACTACCTTTTGCCATCAAACCAGCATCAATTCTTATAGGTACATTTGCACCAAGTCAGAGATTTTGTAGGATTCTAGTCAGGTGTATGATCAACCAATTCTACCAAACAGGTGCTAATGATTATCAATGTCACACGTAGGTTGAAACACAGTCATTAACTGAAACAGAAACAGCTGTGTAGGAGGCTTAAAACTGGGTGAGGAACAGCCAAACTCTGCTACCAAGGTGAGGTTGTGGAAGACAGTTTCATGTCATGGCAAGATTGAGCACAGCAGCAAGACACAAGGTAGTTATACTGCATCAGCAAGGTCTCTCCCAGACAAAGATTTCAAAGCAGACTGGGGTTTCAAGATATGCTGTTCAAGCTCTTTTGAAGAAGCACAAAGAAACGGGCAACGTTGAGGATCGTAGACGCAGTGGTTGGCCAAGGAAACTTAGTGCAGCAGATGAAAGACACATCAAGCTTCTTACCCTTCGAAATCGGAAGATGTCCAGCAGTGCCATCAGCTCAGAACTGGCAGAAAACAGTGGGACCCAGGTACACCCATCTACTGTCCGGAGAAGTCTGGCCATAAGTGGTCTTCATGGAAGAGTTGCAGCCAAAAAGCCATACCTCTGACGTGGAAACAAGGCCAAGCGACTCAAGTATGCACAAAAACATAGGACTGGGGTGCAGAAAAATGGCAGCAGGTGCTCTGGACTGATGAGTCAAAATTTGAAATATGGCTGTAGCAGAAGGCAGTTTGTTCGTCGAAGGGCTGGAGAGCGGTACAATAATGAGTGTCTGCAGGCAACAGTGAAGCATGGTGGAGGTTCCTTGAACGTTTGGGGCTGCATTTCTGCAAATGGAGTTGGAGATTTGGTCAGGATTAATGGTGTTCTCAATGCTGAGAAATACAGGCAGATACTTATCCATCGTGCAATAACATCAGGGAGGCATATGATTGGCCCCAAATTTATTCTGCACAGGACACGACCCCAAACATACAGCCAAAGTCATTAAGAACTATCTTCAGCTTAAAGAAGAACAAGAAGTCCTGGAAGTGATGGTATGGCCCCCACAGAGCCCTGATCTCAACATCATTGAGTGTGTCTGGGATTACATGGAGAGACAGAAGGATGTGAGGAAGCCTACATCCACAGAAGATCTGTGGTTAGTTCTCCAAGATGTTTGGAACAACCTACCAGCCGAGTTCCTTCAAAAACTGTGTGCAAGTGTACCTAGAAGAATTGATGCTATTTTGAAGGCAAAGGCTGGTCACACCAAATATTGATTTGATTTAGATTTCTCTTTTATTCATTCACTGCATTTTGTTGATTGATGAAAATAAATGATTAACACTTCCATTTTTGAAAGCATTCTTTGTTTACAGCATTTTTTCACACCTGCCTAAAACTTTTGCACAGTACTGTATATCCCCTACCACAGTCCTGGGGAATGTTATTTTGTGCCACTGTATGCTACAATAGTGTGTATAGATGATATGACAATGAAACCTTTTGATTTAACTTGACTTACTTGACTTTAATGAAGGCAGGTAGTTATCTTAATTGGCTGATATGTGTGGCTTACACATTTCATTACAGAGCCATCCCAAATTTAGTTTTGAACTTATTCTGTAAAACTGCTATCTCTAGACAGCCCTCACTTTATTAGTAAGCAAGTGCGACGTGGGTTCAGTAGTGAGGATGAATCAAGAGAGACACCACGTCAGATGTGCACTCACCTCTGTGTTGTTTATAGTGGCT
Organism: Erpetoichthys calabaricus; assembly: GCF_900747795.2. NCBI lineage: Eukaryota > Metazoa > Chordata > Cladistia > Polypteriformes > Polypteridae > Erpetoichthys > Erpetoichthys calabaricus. Next base: position 201,269,860 of record NC_041394.2, read on the forward strand.
GAAATCAGTTAGGCCAGTGTGCGAGAACTCAGACTGTATACTTTACCTTTTGCAGTGTTCTGCTAGTATTATTGAAGGCCCTCTATAATTTTACACTGTTTCATAATAATAGGATATTGTTTAATAGATCTGACTGTGTGGTATCGTTTATTCTGTCTTAAAGGGTACCAAGTAACATTATGTAATAATTCATTTTTTTGTTAGTAAGTTGTCAAAAGCACACAATTCAAAAACTTAAAAGTGTGCTGCTACTCTGAAAAAATTTCACATTTGGCCATTCAAGTACATTATAATAATCTTAGAATTGCAGTTAATTTTTGAAAACGTAACTACTGACAGTGCCACTAAAGGAAAATAACAGTCACTGTTCATAGGCTTGCATTTTTTTATTAGATAATTTTAAGAACATATGAAAATCTCAAATGAAAATAAGACCATGCAGCAGACTTAATGTGTCTGGCTCCCTGAGTTAATGAGCATATGTGGATCCACACAATGGGACGATTTGTCTCATAAGCTCACCTCCAGTCCTTCTCTCTATGTTCACTTCAGCTCTTCTCAGGATCCTACATACTCTGTGTCACTTAGTAAGTAGATGATGTCTCTTGCGTTCTCATTGTTGATGCATTTTACTGTTTGAAGTCAGGGTTAAGACTTTTTGTCTCACCTATGTTATAGGCGGATTATTTTAAAATACTGTTTCTGAAATGGCAGGGTTAGGACTGCCTTGTAACTTGGGTTTAAATCATTCACTTTCTGTTTGCATTGGTATTTTCTTCCAGGGTCTTTGATTTTTTTTTCCGGATATGTTGGTTGCCACCTACATCCTAGAGACAAGCTGGTGAGGTTAAGTGATGACTATAAACTAACTGCCCTGGCATGAGTGACTTGAGTGTGTGCAGCAGACAGTCTGGCATGCCAGGCAGGAAGAGAGTACAGAAAACAGATGAATACATATTGAAAATGCATTTATATATATATATATAAGATAATATACGATGAGGCATTTCAACACATGTCTAAATACATTTTAGAATATCTAAATCTGTCCTGGTTTCTGTCTCACACTTGTAACTGACATTTTTCCCAAAATTTGAATTTAATTAAATGAATTAAAATAATGGTTGGAAAAATGTGTCCATGGCCTTCCACATATTAATTTTCATATTGCACTTATAATAAGCATATTTTTTACATGAAAGTATGGTGTAATTTTCTGCTTCATTCTCCAGGTATTTTGTTGGCTTTGAATATAATTTTATTATGAGTATTTTTCTTTCTCCCAGCATATTTATTACTGTCCCTGCAGAGTTATGGGTTTATTGAGTACGCCTCAAACTCTATCACTAGAATAAATAAGACGAAAGCTCCTAACACACGATCCCTATACTCCTCTGCTAATCACCTCACTCTAGGCTTAGCTTTTATCTGCACTCTGTGCTCTCTGTTCCCTGCCAGTCAACCAACTAAGAATGCAACTTTGTCATTGATAATGTTATCACTAAATGCAATTTAACAATTAATATTCTGTAAAGTTTATAGCTAGTATCTGAGTTTAAGAAGTGAAATAAGTTAAGCAGTCTTTTTATGGGCTCTATGGTGGTGCCAGTGCTGTCTCACAGCTCTACAGTGCTGAGTTCAAATATCACCCTGATCACGGACCGTGTGATGTTTGTACAAGTTCCCCACATTCCACTACATTTTTGTACATACTCCAGATTGCTCCTATATATGCAATTAAGGGCATTTTAGTTTTAAACGTGTATAACAGGAACATGCGTGAGTGCATCTTGTCTCTGCATTTGAACTTGTCCTTCAAGATAAGCTTGCAAAAGCCTGGATGATGTTACTTGCATAACCTCTAGCAGGTTCTGAAAAGGGTCTATTTAAGTGCTGAGGTCCTCATCATAGATTTTAGTAGTAGTAGCTTTCAGACCAGGTGACATAGGTCTAAGAAGTTGCTTCTTGACATCCAAATCCTGCTGCAATGCAATAAGTAGGTGTTGAAATCATTTTGTCTACCCCTCAGAAGTTTTATATATATATTGTGGAGACTGGCTCAAACACAGACAGGCAGACACACTCATGTCACCCAACACACGTTTATTTACACTATTATTTACAAAGTCCAAGTGCCCACAAACCCCAATCTTCCCCAAAGTCCAGGCCAACCACTCTGCCTCTTCGGACCGCCTCCTTCTCTCTTTCTTGAACCTTGTCCTGCTTCCACCCGACTCCAGCCTCGAATGAAGGGAGGCGGCCCCTTTTATCCGTACCCGGATGTGTTCCAGGTGTGCCCCGGAATCCCGCGGACAAGCGCCAGTGTGGCGGAAATGCCGGATGTCCTCCAGGAAGCATTCCGGGTGTTCCCTCTCTTCTTCCCCCCAGCACTTCCTGGTGTGGAAGTACTGGGGTCCAGGATCCTTCAGGCAGGGGGACGCCCCCTGGCGGTGACCACGGGCCCCTACAGGGTTGGGCTTCCAAGCCCTTTACCCGTGGCCGCCAATACAACCAGGGCGGACGCCCCCTCGCAGTCTGGAGGAGGAATGAGCCCTCCTCCTGTCTTCCTGGGCATCCCGGCCGGGGCTCATATATATATATATATATATATATAGTGTATATATCAACACTCTTCTACTCCACACAATTGAACAGAGATAAGCCCTTCTTTATTACATAATTACCAAAATTTATTTTGGCATCTTTTTGAGAGATTGGTGCAATGGCTAACAAATTACTATTTCTTAAAGATCTACTCTCCTTTTTCAGTAGCCTTAAAGCAATAATAAGAGTGCTTATTATGAAAACTATGGATTGTTTAAATCAGTTTATTTGTTTAAAGCCGACTTCCACTTATAAACTTACTATCGCATTTGCAAACCTCTTCATCCAGTTCAGTGTCAAGGGTCTCAAGCCTATCCTAGTGACATGGAGAGCAAAGCAGGAGCCAAATATGGGTGGGACGCAAGTTCATTACTGCACCAATGCTCACATGAAGCCTGTTTCAAATGCCAATTAATTTAACACACGTGTGTTTGGAATGTGGGATGAACGTTATCAGAATATTATGCTCAATTTGGAACAAAAAGCATGTTGAACACTAAAACGCTTAAACTACATTATATACAGTACATATCTACAGTTTTTCCTTAAAGTTACATTACTTAAATCATCATATTGCAATTGAGAGGAGAACAAAGACTATGTGGTAAATGAAGTTTAATGTTATAAGAGTATATGCTCTTCTGTTAGTAGTGTTGCCTGCCTTTTTTATGGACCTCCAGTGCAGAATGTATCACTTGGTGGTGAACTGCTGCTTTCGGCTCTGCTGGGTGTAAATTGCATTTTCACATAGATGTGATCCAGTATGTACTGAATTCAAAGAGAAACATCTAGAAATGTAATAAAAAATCCAAGTTGCATTGTGCTACACATTAAATTAAATATTATTAGAATAAAGAATCTAATGATATTTAATAACACTGATTTTTCAGTCCATGTTAAATGAACATACAAGGTCCCCTAAACGCCCCTGTTGGGCACGAGCTTAGGGGCTCAAAGGTCAGTAGGCCCTCATAAAAACAAAACCAGCTGAGTCTTGGAAGGTGAATCCAGGTGCAGTAGTAAGGAATTTTGAAAGATTAGTTTGAGGGAAGCATCTGTAAGGTAAGACTATTGATTTAAGAATTATTATTCTCTCTTTCTTCACTGGTTTGGTTTTCTACCTGGTGATAGATGTTAGCCTGTATGTTTGGAACAGCTAATGTTCATAGCTATACTTTTATTGTAGCTGTACAGAATTGTTTAGAATCCTCTGACTTGTGCTTTTTAACCTCCCTTTCACAGAGTCTGCTTAGTGAGTTCTCGAATGAAGGCGGGTGATCTGGCTGTTCATGTGATCAACTGCATTGAATCCTCTGGCACAAAGCCTGAAAACAATGTGGAATGACTTAAGTACATTTATGTTAGGTAGAATGCCCAGTGGAGGTTTGGTGGTCTTTTGGCCTTGGAACCCCAGCAGATTTTTTTTTTCCTCAAGCTTAACTGGAGTTTGTTTATTCTGTCATCTCGGCCATCTGCCCTTATCATCATACTCACCTTTACAGACTTAGAATATGATACTATATATTTCACTCTGCTTTTGAACTAATTATATGTTATGTAAGCCTGTATTGACTTATTTATTCATTATTATTCTTGTCTAATTTAACTTTTTTTTTTATCTTGTAACTATTTCTACGACATCTTATAAAGCACTTTGAACTACATCCTGTACTATAGAAATAAATGTTGTTGTTGCTGTTGTCATCGTTGTCGTGGTCATGGTCGTGTCTTTGTTGTGTCAGTTAGATCCTGACACTGACTTTTCACAAGTTCAGGTGCATTTATACCAACTGCCACCCCAGACAGATGATCTCCATTGAGCTGATGATTTGACTTCTGAAATCAATTGGCTGCATAAGTGATAACACAGGTGTGTCAGATTAAAGGGGCGGGGATCATTATCCAGTGACCTGAGACAAAGACTGGACTCCTTCGGTACTGTGTCTCTTCAGAGAATCCTTGGGTAGCGTTGGTTTGACTTTGTGTCGAATGAGCAGTTGCTCATGGAGTTCTGAATGAGGCACATTACCTGCATTGTGAGAGAGAGTCAGTTATGGCACTATGGCCATGTGGCGCAATTCCCCGAGGGTGATCTGGCTAGCAGGATCCTCATTGTTGAGGACCCAAGTGGCTGGACCAGGCCAAGGTGATGTCCACTTAACACCTGGCTGTGGCAGATAGAGGGTCATTTCTGGAGGGAGGGACTGGACCGCGTGTCTGCCTGGGGGGTTGCCAACCAGGATCCTAAGCTGTTTCGTCATGTGGTGGGTGCAGCAACATTCTGTACCAGTGCATGCTCCCCAACCTGACCTGACCTGACATGGATTCTTATACAGCCCAGTATTTTGTGTTTTATATTTGTAATTAGTTTAGAGCACTTTGCTGAGATCTGGTTTAATATTAAAATTAAAAAATTTTTTCTGTTGATCAATGTCAAAAAGTGAAATGAATTCCACTATGATTCAATGTTGTATAACAACAAAATGTGAAAACCTCTGAAGGGGTGAATTCTTTTTATAAACACTCTATTCTTAAGAAATTCACCAAACACTACCCAGTCAATGAATATATTGCAATCTTCCTCATAGACTGTCTAGTACAGGGGTTCCATGGCGAATTTCAGGGAGTTCATGAGGGTCAGATAAAAACTAACATTTATATTCACTATACAGCCCGGTACTGTTGATTTAGAGTAGAGCAGTACTAGTAATAGTTATAGTAGTAGTAGTAGCAGATCTATTTTAATTTGCACAAGAGGATTGTATCTGATAATTATAGTGAGTGGCCATTACGTTTTGCATACAAAAAGGGGTGCTTTTTTTAGATAGTTTTCTTTAACGTTTAGTAATACTTTGTGAATGTCAATTATGTATGAGATAATCAAATCTCAATAAATAAAGTACATTATATTCATTGCATGCAAAGTTGTGTTTATGTGAATATTTCTGGGGAAGGAGGTCTGTAAGAAAGTTTAATAAAGTCACGCCCTCGACCGGAAGTGGGTGCCTGTTCACGACAGACTTTTCTTTCCGCCATATTGGTTTATCTACAGCATGTTTGTTTGTTTATTGTTTCAATTGTCTTTTATGTTAAATAAATATAAAATACCGGAATTCAACAGTCTCATATCGCCAGTCATCTGACCGTGACTGCTGCGCTTGGTTTTCTGTTAGCTAAACCCTGCGAATTAGCAAATTTCCAGAGGACCCTAACACCTCTGTTTTACAGGGTCCATAGTTTTCATCAGATTCTTAAAGGGGTCAGTAACTCAAAGAAGGTTAAGAATCAGTGGTCTAGAGTAAACAAATACTCTGTAAGATATCTTCCATAATGCCTTTGATTATAAGTAGCAAATCCCATGAGATTTTACTGTAATGTACAGTATATTAGCTTCTTTCATTTTGATTTGCCAAAAATAAAAACATAAGTAAAAAAATATATATCATTATTTTGGTATTTTCAAATATGGATATTGAAATGAGTCCATGGGCACATCTAAATTGAGTAACCTAACTGTAAGTTTGTTAGTATATGTTATTGAGTCATTTTAACCAGAATAGTACCAAATAATAAAAAAGTGAGGTCCCACAATGACTGATTGATTCTATTATTTCCGTATTTCAGGTGGAGTGGTGGCTCTGAGGTTAGGGATCTGCATTGGCAATCGGAAGGTTGCCGGTTTGAATCCCATAAATGCCAAAAAAGAGACTCTGCTCTGTTGGGCCCTTGAGCAAGGCCCTTAACCTGCAATTGCTGAGCGCTTTGAGTAGTGAGAAAAGCGCTATATAAATGCAAAGAAAGAATTATTATATAGTGTGAAGACTGGCTCGGACACAGACAGGCAGACACGTAAATGTCACCCAACACACGTTTATCTAATTGACTATTTACAATGTTCCTGTGCCCACATACCCCAAAGTCCTGGCCACAACACAATGCCTTCTTCAGGCCACCTCCTTGTCTTCCTCCCGACGTCATCCTACTTCCTCCCGATTCTTGACCATGACTGGAGGGAGGCGGCCCCTTTTATACACACCCGGATGTGCTCCAGGTGCTCCCCGGCAATCTTCCACCGGCACTCCGCAGTGTGGCGGAAGTGTCGGCTGTGTACCCGTAAGCACTCCTGGTGTCCCTTCTTCTCTTCCCCCCAGCACCTCCAGGTGTGGCAGAAGCGCTGGGGTCCAGGGTCCCCAAGGCATCAGGGCACCCCCTGGCGGTGGCCACGGGCCCCTACAGGGTAGAGCTTCTAAGCTCTGTACCCATGGCCCCCAATACAACCAGGGCGGACGCCCCCTCGCGTTCTGGAGGAGGAATGAGCTCTCCTCCTGTCCTCCTGGGCATCCCGGCCCGGCGTGAACCCCGTCCGGGTGCCACAATAGTTTACTAAACATTTATGCTTTTATCAGTGTGATACCAAATTAAACATTAAAGCAAATGTACTGTATTTGATCAACTTCTGCAGTCATGTTGATATTATATCATTTAAGAAAATGCCTTAAAATTCACATCAAGCGAAATAGCATTAAGTGAGTGTAATTGGCTTTTTTTATAAAAAAATCAAAAAAAGACATTTTTATGTGTTTCTCATTGGAAAAAAGTAAATAGCAAATATAAAAAGCCTATAGATGAAGAAGAAATAGACACCCTTTGTTTATGACTAAGGTGAAAAGTGAAAAGGCAAATTTCCTGAATAATTTTGTTCCAGGTTATTGTTGATAGTTGTCTTCAGGACATTGATATTTACCTGTCTCACAAAGGAGTCACCTACTTTAAAGATCAAACTGCTTTGATCTCATCAGCATACTGTATTGTGATAACAGATCTGCCTGCTTCCTCACAGAATACTTCTGTTTATTTGGTTTGAAAATTATCATGTTCTGGGTTCATTGGTCTCTAATCAGCATACAGTGGTATATGTACTTCTTGATAGTCAGCAACAGTATTATTGTTTAACCAATGAAAATGTGTATACACTATTGATAAGCAAAGGAAATTGGTATGTATCATTGTTTACCTCTGGGCAAGTGAGAATAAAATGAAGTATAGTTAGAGATGCCTAACTGCTGCCTGTTTCTTTTATGCTTTTGACAACATGCCGATGTGGCTACACCTTTTAGCAACAGTGGTTTGCACCTGGCCCAAGTTCCTCTAGACTAGAGGCTGGTAACATAATGCTGCCATGATGGAAAAAAAGACGTTTCAGTGTTATGAGTGGATAGAAAAAAATCCAGAAAAAGAAGTTACCTTCCAATTAAAGGTAATTGAAAAATGTATTTACATTAGCAGTGTATAGCAAAGCAACACAATAACTGCTGTGACTCAGTTTGCAAAGAAAAAGTCAATAAACCAGTAAGATAGCTAGAAAGTGAAATAGTGAAAACCCAATACTCAAATAAGAAACAAACAGAATAAAATCCTAATGCTAAGTCTTCTTGGGGGCATCATTTAGCTACCTCCTATACTACACAAGAGAAAGTGCCGGGCCATCTTGAATAAGCATGGCATCCTTTGTCACGTGACTGGTAACAGATCCTGTTTCTGTAAATACACACAATGGCAGCAATAACAAAAACAAAATAACTCCAAGATGATGATACCGCCATAGCAATAAAAAAAAACAATAACAATAATATAATGACTAGAAAAGCCACCAAAAATTGGAAAACATGAAAAGACCTGTCAAAAAACTGTCATCCATGAGTCTGACATCAATTGAGTCTACAAGTACATCACCATAGGTATATGTAGATGTTACATGTGGAAGCATCATGCTGAGAGAGGAGTGTGGATTCCAAATTCCAAATAAAAGAAGACATTTATTGGAATGAAAATCTGCAGCCAGAATGGGCCCCCAGGATTAAACTCAAGAAACACCAATGCAAACAATAAATCCATGGTGCTTTTACCTTCCATTTACTTTAAAACTGTATTATAGCTCTTTAATTCTACAAACAATTTATTCAGTGAGTATCCTGCTCATTTTTTCAGTAATGCTCATTTTGAATACATTGGAAAGTGTATATGGAATTTTAAATGATCAGGTTTTGGAGATTGCCATGCTGTTTCATGATTTCGTAGATGAGGGAAGTTTATTAAGCCTTTTTCTCAGATTATACAATGATCTGTGAAATGCGTCAGTCACAGAAATCATTAGGTAGGAAAGTAAGGTCAGAGAAGCTACAGAGGATGTCACAGCACAGAAGACAAAATTCTTAAGCAAACTTTACATTTTAGCTTACAAAACAATATTTTATAAGTGTTCTGAATGGGAGTTTGATTTTCAGTTTTTTCAAGTTTATCAACCTTTATTTGGGAATTTTCAAATTTATATTTATATTTGTGTTGCAGAATTCGCTTGCAACATTTACTTTTATTTGAACCTCACAAAAGTCCAACCACCCACATCTTATTCGTGGGAGAGAATATATTGTTCGGATTTAAACTTTAAGTCGGAGACTTGTAGATCGTCTAATTCATGTTGCCATCAGGGAAAAGTAGTGTTTCTTCCCAATGAAGCGGTGTTTCCGTGAGAAGTAAAAGATTTGTTGTTTGCTGAAAGTGAAATCCACATACGTAAGTGGCAGGGATGTAAAGTGGCTGGTGCAAAGTTCATGCCGGGAGGTTGGCAAGCGAAGCGAACAGGGGGCAAAGCCCCCTAGTATTTGTATATATATGTGTGTGGGTGTGTTGCAAAATTCGCTTATGACATTTGCTTTTATTTGGTCCTCCCAAAAGTCCAACCACCCACATCTTATTCATGGGAGAGACTAGAAGACTTCTTATGATGACGCAGTACAACATGAGCTGCAACATATGTATTCCTAGACCATTACGGTAGTTGTGATGGTCTGACAAGAACTGTGAAAACCTGGCCAAAGGGGCTCTGGTGAAATCATTGTTGAAATTCCTACATGCTGGATAATTAAGGATTCAGTGAAAATTACTATGCCATGCTGTAAAGACACAGAGGGTTTGATTTGGAGCTTGTTTTGAAAGGGTTGAAGATATTTTGCACCCTTTTCCGACACCAGCATCACCCACTTCCAGGTTATCTTAGATACAAATTCTTAAAAATATTTAATGAATGTGTCTTCCTAGTGCAGATTTTGGTGAAAGACTTCTTACTTTGTTGTTGTAGCATTTATGATTTGTCTATTAGTTATAATATCTCTCTGGTTACGAACTTTACCTGTTATTTTGAATACTTATCTTGCATGTGGTTTTTTAGAAATTCCATCTGCTTTTCTGCCAACTAAAGCAGAACAATAAGCTTGACCAGACTTTGCCACTGTCACGCATGCATGTCACAGTCCCAGTGAGGCATTCTGCAGACGTATTGCTTTTGGTATAAAGGAGCCCCAGTTGCGTTTCTTGACACACTTGTGATGAATAATTCATTGGCTGAAAGTCCTCAGTGTTAGTGTGTCAGAGTGAGGGTGTGCAGAATTGTTTATAATGGCACTCAGTTTTGTTTTAATTCTCTCCTTCGCTACTACCTCCAGGGGGTCCAGAGTGCATCCTAAAACTGAGCTTGACCTTCCTTCCTTGTTGATTTGATAGGCCTCTCTTGAATTGATGTTTCCAGCCTAGCACACCACAACATAGAAAATCACACTGGCCCTCAGAGGACTGTAGAACATGTGAAGGATGTCACTTCCCACATTAAAGGAACACATTGTTCTAAGGAAAAGGAGGCTGCTCTGCCCTTTCTTATATAGTTCCTCTGTGTTCTGAGAGAAGTCCAACCTGTCATTAATGTGGGCCCCCAATTACTTGTAGGAGTGCACCACCTTTACATCCACTCCCTGAATAGCAAACCAGGAATAAATAGACATATGTAACATTACATATACCACACTTCATAAATTTGAATAAAATTTGTATTTTCTGTAATAGGTTTTGAAGATGCTGAATTTTGTACTTATTGTTAGTTAGACATTGTTTTGAGGATATTAAAATATTTTTGCATGTTGGATTTTGGTGGGCACCGGCATTTTGTGGATTTTTTTGTTACAGGTTGCTTCCGCATTGTTGCTGTACTATGGCATAAAGGTCAACATGGGACATTTTATGGTCATATGTCATTGTGGATAAGAACTAATATGAAAGCAAAATCTCTATGCATTTCTCAAGCTTTTCTGGTTCCTAATTTTTGAGCGTGTTCTTCTGGCTTAGATTTTTGATAGTGTCTTGGTTACCTTAGCTTTAGTAACAAACTTTGCCTATTTTGATGACGTTTCATCTCCTGATTTCCTTCATTTAAACTTTTTATCTACCTTTCCTAGGAATTGGCAGAACATATTTCAGTTTTATTTTTGCTTATCTTTTCTTCATGTTGAGTCATGCACTGATAATATCAGATGTATAGTTTGGTCACTAGGACGCTGCATGAGTGAGGTTTAAGGCCCAGCATGGTATTCTGTGTGTGACGTCATGGTTGCTGTTTAAATAATTTCAAGCTGTATGCTTGCAGATGATCTGATTTCTGTTGTAGAATGGACTAGAGAAAGTTTTTTTTGCCTTGCAGTTTATTTTTTAGTTTTAAATTTATGTTTTCCCTGCTTAATGCTTGCATGTTTCACTCCTGCTTTCTTATTTTGATTGTCTGTCCTTTGCTCTTTTATGTATTTCCCATCCTACATCTGACTACTCTATTTTTGTCATTAATACTATTGTCTCTGCCACTCTTTATTTATTTTTCACTATTATATTTTTCCCATTACTATGGAATGATCTACAGTATATAGCCTACTAAACTCAGCTAATTCAGCTGTTAGTTAGTTTGACCCAGTTTGGAGAAGGGCTGTTATAACCAACACTGTGTAGTCCCAAGGTGGTTCTGCAGCTCCTCAAACTCCCAACAAAGCACAACTCTGGACGCACGTTCTCCAGTGAATAAAGGTTTTATTGTGGGAAACTCTTACAGGAGTAATCATTTTACATGCCACATTCACCACCCTATTTCTTTACTCTGTTTCTCTTTGTCTCCTTCTCCTCTGCTACTCTTGCAAGCGTTGTGCACCTCCACCGAACTCTGGCTCCCAGACTGAAGCGTGGCCAATCCCTTAATATAATACCTGGAAACACTTCTGGTGTCGTGAAGCTGTGGCTTGGAAGCAGTTCCAGGTGAGGTTGAAGCCTGACAAAGTAGGGCTTGCCAGTCCCCTCAGCACCCCCTGTCGGCACCCACAGAACCTAACAGGGCTGAGCTGACGAACTTCAATTCCCAATGTGCCCTGAGGGAATCCGTGTCAATACCACAACCCAGGGGGCTGTCATCTAGCGTTCCAGGGAGAGCTGTCTCCCCCTTTTCTTTTTACACTGTGGGTGTCCCAACCGGGCAAGGTTCCCAGCACAGCTCCAGCTGGGTTGCCAGTCCCTATATGGTATCCCTCACAGCTGATTATGATCATAGTTTGTTAAAATGCAGTCTAAATTCACAGTTTTCTTGTGTAGCTGTTAACTTCCTTTTGTAAATACTTAATTAAAAAAAAATATTCTGGTGATTTTTCAATTTAAGAAGGTCGATCTGATCCATCTTTGCCACTGGATCTGAACTATTGAATAGGCACACAGCCATTATAATTAAGAAAATATAATTAATTATTAAAATAGATTTTTAAGTTTTATTTCAAATTATAAATGCATTTCTTGCCATCAGCATTATTATCATTACATGCTTATATGTGTGTAAGAGTAAGTAATAATAAATTTAGAGGAACATTGTAAATTACAACAAAGAGAAAGCATTTAGTTCAGGTCCTAATATCTTTTTGATTTTATAATTATACAGCTAAACAGCATAATAGGTTTTTTTTTTAGAAACTGCTGAGTCACTTTCACAGCAACAGTTTTAATAATGAATTGCACATGGTTTTTTTTTTTTCAAAAATGGTCCTACAAACTCCTAAATTCTGCCTACAAATATTAAAGGGAAGCAAGTAGAAAGCCTAGATATTTTGTGAAATTTACAGATGGGCAGCATGTCACAATCGTCAGGATTGTACTTGGCATTTCTTTACACATTTTAAATGCAAAATCACGTGCACAGGTAAATTTTGCTTTTGTTTGATGCAACATGAGCAGTATTATTGTATTCTTATTAAACATTTTGTGCACATTTTATTTCTTTACTGCTGGCAAAATGTCTAGCTAGTAGGTTATGTCAGTGCATTTTCGTGTTTCAGTATGCCCAAATGTATTGTACTCACAAGATGAAATGCTAACACTTGCAGCTCACACGAACCACACACTAATGTTAACCAAACTTCAATAACTGCATATACTAAAACTTTTCAAGACATGACATGCTATTGGTGCTTTTATGACTCTTTTTTCTCTCTCTCTACTTTATGCCATGGAGCAGTAGTGTTTTGCTAGCATCTTGTTTAAAGTTTAAAAAAGAGAAAAAGGTTTTTAACACATACTGCATTTCTATTGTTAAAAGAAGTTTTGGGATTGAGGCCAGTTGGCCTTTTGACAGCACCTCAGATTGTAGTAATCAGCAACAGAATCATTAAAATTATTATACACTACTGCAAATTCCTCATCAGACCCCTTTTAGTTTATTCTTCCTTAAAAACACTGTATGCAGTATTTTTAGTTAAGGGGCTTTCTTTACATTAGAATGTTTAGACGAGAACAGGCTGTTCGGTCCAACAAAGCTTGTCAGTCTTATCCTCTTAATTCTTTTAAAATAGCATCAATTTGAATTTTGAAAATCCCAAAAGTTGTACTGTCAACCACCCTTCTTGGTAGCTTATTCCATGTGTCTATGGTTCTTTGTGTGAAGAAAAACTAGTTAATGTCTGTGAGAAAGTTTCCAACTGTGTCCCTTTGTTCTTGATGAACTCATTTTAAAGTAGTCTCAATCCACTGTATTAATTCCCTTCATACCGTATATGCTCACTTATAAGTCAGGTCTTGAAACCTGAAAAATCAATCATAAAATCAGACCCCGACTTATACGCCCATTCAACTTGCTTCCTCCAATCTCCCACCAGTTTCTCAGACACAGTGAATTTTGTTGAGGCAGCACCATTACAGTACTTTTGCTATTTCAACGACTTTTAATTTAAAGCCAGCTTCATATCTTCTTCTGATTGAACGCTCTATCAAAGATAAGGGATGCTCTTACGATAAAGGTGTGAGATACAAAAAACTTAAAACAGTTCAAATGTCGCTTCGGAATAGTTCAGTGTACTACCGTGTGGTCACGTAGGCAATACATAGAAAAAAAGGCAGTGTGCTCCATGGTTACTCTCTCAGTTGGGTGTTAGCATATCATAATCTCTTGGACCAATAGTGTGAGTTTTCCACATTCGACTTATATGACTGACATTATAAATTACCAGAAATTATACGGTAAACTCAAGCCCCAACTTATCCGCAGTAGAACTTAAATGCGAGTATATACGGTAATTTTAATCACTTCAGTCATATATACATTCTCACAAATACAAACAATTAAAGCATTGACTAACACATATAACATTTCTTTATATTAGCACTACTTTCTAAAGAGGTTCGGGCCCTCTTGTGTGTTTTGCTTGTTGTTACTTGTTAGTTGTGTGCTCATTTAAAGAAACTTCTAGAAAAATATTTTTTTTCTGATCTTCCCACTACAGATATAGGTATATCAATGCATTAATCAATCTTTTCATTTTCTGAGCATGCCTAATTGAATTCTGAAGATGTGGGTGTCCAGGGCCGGTCTTGGAGGTATTGAACAAAAGACAGGTACCAATCAGGTCATCAGATCCAATCCAGTAAACATTCACTTATGTTCACTCATGCAGGACCCAATTTGTACCCATTGACTAACCTAACTTGCAATGGCGGCCTGTAGCTAAAATTACTGGTGGTGCTACTCCAGAAAATTTTTAGCCTTTGTTTTAAAATTGTGTAAAAGGAAACAAACCTGTATAAAAAGAAAATATATTCAGAAACCGAAAAAAAAAAGAATCAAATAGAATAGCTGGAAGCAGGATAATAATCTAATTCTACACTTTATCACATTCAAGAATAGGGTACACGGTTTTTAAGCACAACACACGCGGAGTAAAAAAAAAACACTACCTTCCACCAGCACGCCAGGGTCGGCACTGCGGGAGCGACAGTGCTCTCTCTCCCTCGCAGCCTCGCGTGCAGCTTCCTATGTGCGCATGCGCACAACAGCCAAACACCACGCCACTAGAACTGTGAAGCGCACAGTTCCATACAAAGATTTTTGTATCTTTTTCATAAACTGGGGGATGGCTACTGACATTAATCTTAATGATTATATATTGTACAAGTATAAAGAAAGAATTAAAGAAAAAAGGACTCATTATATTAAATGTTATCGATAATATCAAGTGGAAATAGGGGGTTCTGCAGTTCCACAGTGCCTATACGCGAGCCGCCACTGCTAACTTGTACACTGTTGGAATGTGCACAGTATTAACTAGGCCAAGAGCTGAACCCGTGTCCCTTGAGCTCTGGCTCAGCAATGAAAACCACAACATCTCCACACAAAATTTCTTGATTTATATTGTAGGATTGCACCAGTGTTCACTGACTCTGATCCAGTGAATTTCTGCTCTTTACATTGCTAAATTAGGTAGCATGTGTTGCTTAGGTGGATGGCTCACTTAGCTGCACTAACCAGAAGTCGTGTGACTTTTTTATATGCTCATTTGAATGATCATTGCCAACTAATGTTATTGGTGATTCATTGCTGATGCCGTTCTAAGGCTGATGCAACTTGTCAGCACTGTTGCAATCCTATGCAAATGTCTTTTTATGTAATTTTTTAAAAACATTTTCTAGAAATTCACCTGGCATATATGATGTCCGGGTTGTCCACAGCTGGCATTACCTTCTTCAACCTGGAACATTGATAGTTGTAAACCAAGGACACCTAACACAGCAAGGGTTGGTGCAAAGTGCTCAGTGCTTATTCCAATTAAAACTGTGTTTGTAGTAAGAACAGTGTGGGTTCAATAAATAAAACTCTATTAAGAGTTAAAAATCCAGACAATAAATAATCCAAGAGGTTAAATCAAGTATTAAAATCAGGATACAATTGGGACTCTTCTTTCTTCTACTCCTAGGTTCCTTTCTAAAACTTCTCAGCCCCGGCTGAGCTGAACTGAGACACTGACATGTGCAGTCAACTTTTCAAAACAGGCTTACGCCACAGCCACCTCAGCTGGTCACTGCTGTGACATCCCAATCCCGGTTGCAGTGTCCTACAAAAAAATGTAACTCGTGTCACATAGTCCACATGTTCATGTTCATAATTCATTTGTATGGTCAAAACATGCAAAATGTGTACATTTGTTGTTAAAGTAACTACATACACTAAAACTTTTCAAGAAGTATAATAATAGCTACTTCTGTAAAACTCATCGTGAGTTTTCTGTTAATAATATCTTAGCAAAATATGTAAACATTTTGCACTTTTTGTCCATATGAATGGTGTGAAGATTCAGCCTGGACACAAACAGGCAAACATCCCATAAACACATCACAGCATAATGCACCAACCAGCCACAATTACTCAGTCCTTCACTTTCCTTTCTCCTTTGTTTCTTCTGTCGCCTCCACTCCTCCGCCACAAGCTCTGTCTTCTGCCTCCTCCGGCTCCTTGAATGGAGTGAGGAGGCTCCTTTTATGTTGCACCCAGATGTGCTCCAGGTGCACCCTGATGAATTTCCTGCAGCATTTCCTGGTGTGGCAGAGGTGCTGCAGTCCATGGCTCCGGAATGATCAGGGCGCTTCCTGGCTGTGACCATGAGCCCCAACAGGGTTGAGCTTCCAAGCTCCATTCCCGTGGCCTCGATTCAATCCAGGGGGAAGATAACGCCTCTCTCCCAGGTCCTTCCATTCTCCAGGCGTCCCGGACCGGCAAAGGTCCCAGCCGTCCACCACAATGGACAACAAACATACGGATTATGCAACACAAGTTATGTTTGAATTTGTTTTCTGTTTTCCAGAACTGGTCACTGCTGAGTCCAGTTGAATATTAATCTTCATTATGTATTTTCTCCACAAAAGCATGAATTAAAAAAAAAGGTTTTGGCCAGCACTACAAACTAAATTGCATAAGTAAAGAAAAGGGCAGCACCGTGGCACAGTGGTAGCGCTGCTGCCTTGCAGTTAGGAGACTTGGGTTCACTTCCCATGTCCTCCCTGCGTGGAGTTTGCATGTTCTCCCCGTGTCTGTGTGGGTTTCCTCCGGGTACTCCGGTTTCCACCCACAGTCCAAAGACATGCAGGTTAGGTGCATTGGTGATCTGAAATTGTCCCTAGTGTGTGTGCTTGGTGTGTGGGTGTGTGTGTCCTGTGGTGGGCTGGCGCCCTGCCTGGGGTTTGTTTCATGCCTTGCACCCTGTGTTGGCTGAGATTGGCTCCAGCAGATCCCCGTGACCCTGTGTTAGGATATAGCGGGTTGGATAATGACTGACTGACTGACATAAAAAAAAAACCATTTAGGTGGATTATTCCTTTAATATTGAGTTTCAAGAAGAAGGGCTACCATGAGTACCATTGGAGGACCACCTTTTGATTTTATAAGTCCAAGCAGAGGGTCAGGCTGCCGGATTGGATCCCTTGAAGGGGACAGGGCACATAGCTAAACTATAATAAACATTAACAAATAAACAAACATATTCAGCACATGATGACAAAAAGCACAAATAATAATGTGACACAGAATAAGGATTAACAATACCTAAAAATAAGACATAAAACATAAATATATATGAGCCAGGGTAAAAAACTTGCTAAACCAAAACACTTTGTGAGGGCATGAAGACAAACTTTACCCCAGAGGTGGCATATTGGAATTATCCCATGTTTGAGCCACTCTGAAGCCTAGAGACATAATATAAATGCCAGTTTTTTATTTTATGGAATCATTTCACATCTTGACACAGGGCAAACAGAAATAAAATCACAAGGCTGCTCTGGGTACGTATGAAAGCACAGTAAAGTTTAACCCTCCACAGTGGTCGTATATGTACAGTTCTTATTATTAATTTAGCCTTATGTTTGTGGGTTTGTTTCTGGATACTACAATTTCCTTCCACATCCAAAGGACAGGCAGATACAATAAGGTTAACTGCTAAAGCTAAAAGTGTGCATGTGGGAATATGGGGTGTTTCCACATTCTTTTTCCATCTGTTGTTGCTAAGAAGTAAGAAGCACCAAAGCAGAGCATTTGAATGAACCCTCCACTGAACTGCCGTCCCATCCAGTGTTGATTCCTGCGTTGTGCCAGGTGTTGCCAGGGTAGGTTGTAGATCCTGATGATACTCTATCAAGTTAAGTGGCTTAAGAAACAAATGGTTTGTTATTCTCCTACGCAGTATCTCTTAATGTACTTAAAGTGCACCAGGGTATTAAAATATGCCGTAGAGTCTGTAGGGTTATTAGCTACATAAACCAGTCTAATACCCTGCAGCTTTATTCTTTGCCAAGAAAAAGCTGTCACTTTGCTAACTGACAAAAATGGCAATTATCAAAATAAACATCTATCTAGGCCTTAAACAATGATGTTTTTTGTGTCTGACTCTTGTT
Organism: Erpetoichthys calabaricus; assembly: GCF_900747795.2. Lineage (NCBI taxonomy): Eukaryota > Metazoa > Chordata > Cladistia > Polypteriformes > Polypteridae > Erpetoichthys > Erpetoichthys calabaricus. Next base: position 201,288,028 of record NC_041394.2, read on the forward strand.
TCTGTGGTCTGAGCTCAATGGGAAAATATTTAGATTTTTCTTCAAATGTACATTTGGCTTTAATTACAATCCAAGCATTTCTTATTTAGCACATGCTTGTGTGTTTATACCGGTATATATATTTTAGTATTTTTAGACATTTTTTCCTTCATGAAATCATTGTGCTTAAAGAAAATAAACTGCAAAAGCAAAATAAAAAACAATACCAAACATCCCGAATAAACATCGCTGCCATTTCACTTCTCTGGGGACAGCGCTGGTAGGTGAGACCACAGTGCAGTGTGTGTATGTGTGTACGGATTGGTGCTTACAAAGACTCCTACAGTGTCTTTTTTAAATTAAATTATTTCTGCAAAACCATTTCTTTTTTTTTGTCACTAATGGGTAGTGTTGTATGGCCATTGGAAGGAATTTATAAAAAAAGCCAGAAAATTAACAGTGTGAAGCAGAACAGTGCTACTTGTGAAAACTTACTTCAGCCATCATAAGGAGATGAACAAAATAATGCAGAATTAAGACAAAGCATCATTTCAAATGTTGAATAATAATATGCAGGTTAACACAGCAGCAGAAATTAATTTTCCTTTTTATGGATTACATAGCATTAACGTGGAGAAAAATCTACAGTACATATGGGTGGTGGATGATGATACCTACATTTTTTTTAATTTTCAAGGGTCATATTCATTCTGTTAGATCACCTTCAAGTTAATCAGCTTTTGAAGATTTATGTTTGCTTTAACTGCTAGGTTCTTTGATTTCAGTTAATAACTGAAAAGACAGAACTATAGAAGGATGTGAAAAATTAAATTAAACAAGCAAATCTGAAGCATAAAGGTAAGACTGAGAATGAACTGCAGACTGACAACCTGGATTCATTGTGGAATCTTAATATTAAGAAGATTGCCATCATTCGTATTAAAAGCAATAATCATATGGAATTGGCAGGGGTTAAAAGTGACTATCAATTGGCTCAAAATTCAATGCATTTTATTTAAGGTTTGAGACATAGAATTTTGATTTCAGAGAATCCTCATCAAAACAATTAACTCGGGACTGGAGTTAGAAGTCAGTCCTTATTTGACCAAAATATACTTTTTATTTGCGATACCTCTGGATTTACAACAGGAGCAGAAACCCTGGAAACAGGTACATGTTATTCCAAGTGCCAAAACTACACACTCAGATGCCTTAAATGACTTTAGACTGGTAGCCATGACAACTCTTATCATGTAATCCTTTGAGAGACATTGATCAAGACAGAGCCGCTAAATAAAACCTTACATTTCAAGTTCACAGTTGACAAAGATGGTGCAGGACACCACAACCAGTACACTTTGGAATCTGTAGGCTGAGCACATGGAATAATCAAAAACTCATACAAGATTGTTGTTTATTGAGTTCTTGTATGCTTTAGATAGATAGATAGATAGATAGATAGATAGATAGATAGATAGATAGATAGATAGATAGATAGATAGATAGATAGATAGATAGATAGATAGATAGATAGATAGATAGATAGATAGATAGATAGATAGATAGATAGATAGATAGTATTTTCTTTGCACTCAAATACACACAAGAATTACAAAAAAGTTTTAAAATTTCTGACTTAATTAAAAATCATAAAATTCAGTCTCACATCATAGTGGAGAAACTCATTGATATTTGAACCCTAATTTAGTAGCATAGATCCTAGAAAGAATAAATGTTGATGGCTGTTTATCTGAGTCTAATCTTCATCCACTTAATCACCTTAATGCTGATGTCTTTTACTCTCCTGTTCATTTGTATACAAATGATTTATGGAGTTCACATAAGGACAGACATAACTTGAAATCTGTGGATGACTCTGTTATTGAGAGTATATTACAAGATTAAAGATTAAAGATTATTGGTGAGTTTGATTGGTGGTGGGATTATTCCTTGAAACAAATCATGGATGTGGCTGTAGATTTTAGGGGTTCTCCTCATTAAACTTTCATTACAATAATAAAAGAAGAGTGAGTGCAACACAAATATCTGTGACCAATACAGAACAATCTGTTAATCTGATTTCACATTACTAAACTTCTAGTCATGGGATACGTCAGACCAAATAAATTTATGCAACTGGAAATACACTGAACATGTCAAATGTAACAACTGCCTGTGCTGACTTTCCAGCACAGTTAAACTTGCCCTTTTTTCTGACAGACAATAACATCCTCCCTATCAGAACCTACACTGTATGCAGGGTTAACAGGTATGGCAAGTTCAGTCACTTTTTTACTTTTTCACATTCTGTCACGATACATAAGCCATGAGACACCAGACAGATCAGCATGTCCAAAACACCTGCAGTTCCTTGTTCCTTGTTGCAGCATTAAATGCATTGTACTTCTGGATGAGCATTCATTGGTTGTCAGCTCACATGCAAAGGTCACTGTTTGATTTTGTCAGAGCAAGTTTTGTAATAGCTGTAGTGAGTCACTGGATATGTCACATTAGACGACTTGTGTGCTGCAGACTGCCTGGACCGTCTCTGACTGTTTAAGATTAGGTAAATGAAGGCTAATGAAGGTAAATCTCTGGAAAAGGCACATAATGTCTAATGGGCTTATGAAGGGGCAGAAACAGCTGTTCTTTCTAAGAGAATGGAACTGTTTTAAAGAGGACACCATAATAATACCTGGTTTAAAACTCTATTATTGATATTAAACAAAAAAATTGCAAAAAAAAATTGCAAGACTATTATTGAATGTAGTGTTAAAGAATCAGAAGGAAGTAACAAAGTAATGAAGTGGTGACACTTTGACTTATTAATTCCTGTTGAAACTGAATGTCCAGCAGCATTGTACAGAGAAATGGGTTTATAATTACTTTCAGATACTTTTTATTGTTAATGTTTGAAATGCTACTTCACTGCTACTACTTTATCATATCCATACCATTTTTAAAGCCTGCTTAATCTTGAGCAAGGCTGCTGGTCACTATTACATTGTACTTAAATTTTCCAATAAATGCACTTATATGAGAACATTTTCATGGAGAAGTATGGCTAAAGGTGATTTACAAACAACAATGGACAAATTACATTAAAAGGAATAAAGTCTCTTAACAGTTTCATTGGGTTAGGGTTAGGGTCTGAATGTGACCAGTCTGAAAATATTTGCTATGGTCATCTTGCCAGAAAGGAGACTTAAAGAAGTGATGACCTTAGACTGTAAGTTTCTTCATAAGCATGTTTGTCATATTTCTCATGCTTTTGAACAACAGAAATGAAAGAAATAAGATAGCTGGATGACAATACAAGTCTAAGATGAGCAAACCTACACTTAAACTATGTCATGGATCATATTACATTCGTTTAACATATTTGCTAATATCCCTATTGTACAATTATTTGAAAAAGTATTCACAGTGCCGTACATTTATTTTACTTGTTTTCTTTTCTTTATTTACATCTGTAGTTAATAGGAAATAAAATGTACCAAGGCAGTGTATTTCTTTAGTATGCTTTCATCAACTCTATAGTTTTGCTTTTGATGCTAATTGAAGAAATAAGGCCTAGAAATGTGCAACCAGTTTAAAAGCAACGCAAAACAATTCACAGCAAGAAGATTAATAGCATTAATAAAAAAAAGAATAAAAGAACAATACACAGCAGTTAATGACACCATCCGGAGATAGGCTAGTCAAATCAAAATACAATTACTTAAGAAAGCTCAATGAATGTTAAATGATTATTGAAATAATAACAAACAGACTTACTCTTCACTTGATTCAGTCTTTCTGTTCATTTTTAACCAATCACATTCCAGTTCACGTGCACAGGTCATTTGACTTTTTTGGACGTCAGAGCTCAGTGATTCTGGTTAGCCCTAAATAAAGTGAGCTGTTCATGAAGGACATCCCTGAAGGTTTCTTGATTGTATTGTATAGAAAAAGCTCGGGTCCAGAGGAAGATAACAATAAATCTTTAGGATATAATTGGTGAAAGACATATTAAAGGAAGTAATACCCTCAGTGTGCATTTTACTAGGGACACCCGCTCATTAAAACAATTACTTGCTCCTCCAAAAAGCTGATCATGTGGACATAATTCAATATACGCAGTGCACAGGCACTGGCAGTGTTGTGAGAACGGAAGGGTCTGCCTAAAGTTACTGTGAGGTAAATAACCAGGAGATGAGATGAACGGCTGAAGATGTGCTGAGGTCAAAACCAGTAGAGCAGAGTAATTGAAATGACAAAACCAAACAGCAAGAGTGAACTCAAAGTCAAAGGACAGAAAGGAGATTGAGAATCCTAACATTAAGCTTACTTCATCATTTTTTATTTTTTTATTGGAGAGGGATACAAACCAAATTGCACACCACTGTATTCAGACTAGAACACCAGGTGACATCATAGATCCTGGCTGCACAAGACATGATAAACAGAATGGCATCCCTTGAGATAATAAACAAGGTGCTAAAAAAATGAATTAACAAAAAATTAAAAAAGGAAACATGAAAGTTAAAAATAAATCTGACATATACATAAATCCTAAACAGTAATTGGAAGGTATAGAAAGGACCTTCATAAGTAACAAAGTAAATAGACAAAATGATATAATCACTACAGCCAAGAGGTTCAATTGCTCTTCAACCCAACATTACATTGGGTAAACCTTGATCTAAGTGACTTTGATCATGATTGTTTTTCTCAAGCATGGTGGTTCCAGAATTTCAGAAACAGCTGCCTCCAGAGATTTTCGTGTGCTTCAGTCTCTAGAGATAACTGAGAGTGGCCAGATAAACAAATGTGGCCCTAGATAGACATACCCAATAACACAGGCTCATCTAGATTGGTTTATCTTGGAACACACATCCCTTCGTGGCAGTAGAACTTCAGTTAAATGTGTACAGTTAGCTTCAAGGATTTGTAGTTGTGCTTGAAAGATCTTGGACATTGTTTTAATACAATAGTAAAAGAATTTCAGATTTTAGACTTAAGATTTGGGCAGCATGGTGGTGCAGTGATAGCACTGCTGCCTCGCAGTAAGGAGACCAAGGTTTGCATGCTAGGGCCTCGCTTCATGGAGTTTGCATGTTCTCTCAATGTGTGGGTTTTCTCTGGAAGTTCTGGTTTCATCCCAATGTCCAACGACATGCAGATTAGGTGAATTGGCAATGCTAAATTGGCCCTAAGACGTGTTTGGTGTACGTTTGTGTGTTCTTCTTGAGATGGACTGGCACAACACCCAGGATTAGTTCCTTCCTTGCACCCTAGACTAGCTGGGTTAGGCTCCAGAACTGACCTGCAACCCTGGTTTTGATTAAGCGGGTTAGAAAATGATGTAACGTAAGATTTATTGTTCTGGTTTACGTTCCTGGAAGTCTCAACTGTGATTAAGAAGTTAGAGTTGAGGTTTTGTTTATGTCAGTATAAGTTTTTGTTTACTTATTTGGGAGTTACTGTATTTCAGAATTATTCTTTTTTCTTTTTTAATTTGTTAATTAGTCTTATTTTCTTAGGTTAATGATACATATTTGATAATTAATAAATATACGTTAGTTAATTAGAGGCATTCCTGACTGATTAGTCTCTTAGTTTATTAAGTTTGGGTTTATGAGGTTTTTCTCTATGTGTGGTCCTCAGAGGTAGGCTTTACAATCAGATTGTTTTTTAATATGTGCATAAGTCTGAAGACAGTACTCCCTTGTTCCTGTCTGCTGCCACATATGATGACCCTCAGGGATCAGTGCTGGGACCAATTATCTCCTCTCTCGGTATTTTACCATTTTGAGATGTCATGTAAAAACTCAATATTCACTTTCATTAGTATGCTGACGACACCCATTTGCCATTTCAAACAAAACATTACTACTTCATAATTTTTAGTGCATAGTAAAGCATGCATTTTTTGATGTAAAACAGTGACTGAATAACAATCATGATTCTATTCAGAGCAGAAAAAACAAATTTATTTAGTGGGTGGTAAGTTTGTGAATGGTAATGAAATGCTGAAAACGTTTAAGTCAAAAGGGCTGAATTTTTGTTTGATGGAATCCATCTGAAATGTGGGTGCTATGTTTTACATGGACTTAATTTTAACTCATAATCAGTCAGCTGCTTTTTTAAAAATTTTGCAGAATTAAGATCAGAATTAAGCTGTAGGATCTTGAAAAGCTTGTGCATTCATTTTGTATTGAACAAGCTTGACTTTAGTAATGCTTTATGGTCAGGCTGCTCAAATCATTCACTCTCACTACTCAGCAGTTTTATTTCAAAACATGGTAGCAAGGACTGCAACTAAGAAGTATAAGAAATAACTACAGACCTTAGATCAATTCAGTGGCTTCCAAAAAAGCTTTTTCTTGTTAATTTTCCTTCTTATATGGTATTGAATATTTGCGCATTCACTGACTGTTTGAGGATCTAGACTTAAAAAGGATGAAGAGCTAAAGGGTCAAATTGTAAGTGGGAACTCACAAATTAATATTTGTTTGCTTACATTTGCATATATTTGCTTAGCAGATGCTTTTATCCAAAGAGACTTACAAAAGAGGTCAATATAATCAAGTGTAATGGAATGCACACGTGGGCTGTGAGTGGGCAGGAAGAAAGGTAAGACCTTCCCTGCGCTAGTGAGATCTACAAAATATGCTGTTGTCTGAGTGGATACATTGTCATCTTGATTGAGATGGACCAAAGACTCTTACCTGGACAACATAAAGATGATGCCTGGGGAGATAACATGTTACTCACCAACATGATAGATGGCAGCATCCCTGGGTGAAGATACCCACATAGATATCCACAAGACATGCTGGGAGCTGTATTCCTATGGGCCCATCCTTTTGGGTTCCCTGTGTGCCACCAGGAGGGTGCTACAAGGATTAACCATGCCTACTTTGTTGGACTTCCACATGACCCAGAAATGCTTCCCTTGGACCATGTCCTAACACCGGAAGTACTCCCGGATATTGGATAAAAAGGGTCTCTCTGCCTCAGCCAGGCAGTCAGAGTCAGGAGGCAGTGGGTAACACTCACTTGGAGAAAGGAAGAAGAGAAGAAATTGCTTGGTTGTTCTATTCTCGTGTTGATTTTGGTTGGTGTGCGATTGTAAATGTGTTAGTGACAAATAAAGCTCTTCATTTAAACTTGGAGTTGTGTTGAGTGGCATTGTGTCTGAGGTTTGGGGGCTCAGGGATGCCCCCTGCTGGTTACACAAGTAAACATCAGTCTAGGGGACTGTTTGGGGACAAGTGGGTTACAAAAGGAATTAATAAGAACATGCTTGGATACTAGCAAGATCAATTCACCATGTGATTGAAGCAAAGCACTGACTCTAGAAATGAACTCAGAAACATCCATCCATCCATTATCCAACCCGCTATATCCTAACTACAGGGTCACAGGGGTCTGCTGGAGCCAATCCCAGCCAACACAGGGTGCAAGGCAGGAAACAAAGAGATTAAAAACTTAGCAAAACAGGAAAACAAATAGAGAACAGCACAAATGAGCAACTTAAATAAAAGTGTGGACTTCTTAAATATTTAGTAGTCAGATTAATTAAAACTAAGCTCAAGAGCGAGCTCAATGCCAGGCATTACCAAGCTGCCAATGAAGATGCCAGAAGGCCAAAAGTGAGTCAAGCCGGAATGAAAAGGAAGACTTGACACATGAATGCCATTACAAAGCTTTTGTTTTCAGGTGGAATTTTTTCATTAATGTCCTGAATTCACCTGCACCAAGTTGTCTCTATTGTCTAGAATCTTTTTGTTTTCTCTCTCATTTCCCAGAAATGACAATCAGTTGCAGCTTCACAGTTCATAAAGATCATACCATAGAAAACTGAACATTACAGCAAAAAGAATCACCATTTAAAAGTTGCTTTATAATGATTTGAATGTGTTATCCAGAAAGCAGAACCTTACACTTTTAAGTATACACTTCACATGTGACATCTAAAACTGTGCTTTGGTACTTTCTCTGCTGTTATTTTCTCCAGCAGGGAGCACATTTTAATGAAAATGCCAGACTTTAAGTGCATCATTTTGAAAGTGCCCTTGAAATGTTGTATACTGCAGTATTTAAAAAGAACCTTGAATTTGGTTACAATGGAAATTTTTACTTGAGAAATGCTACCCTAAAGATGTACGTATAATATGAAAAAAGAAAAAACACAACTAATTTTAGATGACAGCAGCAGAGAGTGCATAAAAGGTTATAGTCAAGGTCTGCAACACATTCAACGGGCAGACTGCAGTTGGTTGAAATTGCAGCTGTTAAGATCTGAAGTGGCTACAGGCAGAACTAACTGAAACCCCACATCTGACCCACATGAACTGCTTGCCAGTTTGGTTTCACATTACCTTTTTAAGTTCTTTTACTGACTTGTAGGCTCCTTGAGAGCATCAGTCTTGACTTCTATGACTGAACCGCTGACCCTTAAAGTTGCTGAGCATCAGCTGAGATCATCATCATCTCCTTTCAAATCTGTCTTCACTTTTCATTTTACCTCTATCTGCAGCATGGCTGTGTATGTCAAAACCCATAGCAGATCTGCTTTTGCTCAAGCTAGATTGATTTGCATTCTGAATACTGGTTTCCTTAATCTACGAATCGTTATACAGCTGTAATGCAGGACTGAATTGGAACTGCTCACTCCAGCCCTTCAATCCAGCCATGACTGCTACAGACACATTCCTAACATTTACAAGGACAAATGATGGGACAGTAAAAACAAATCCTGGGAAACAGCCTTTAACCATCTACTGTATACTACTGTTGTAAGTGAAAGATGAATGATAATATAATGTAACTGTTATAGCTGCTTATTAGTTATCAACCCAGTTTTGCTAATATCTACTATACAGGGTGGTCCAGACCTAATTATGTAGATCCATGTCATCTGGATGACTTTGATTTATGCGGGGACGATTCCAGTTTGGCACGAAGACGATTCTTCATGTCATCAGTTCGCACACTTCTCGATGGTCTGGGATTTTTCGGGTGATTTTCTATGTAATAAACTTAATAAGTTATAGCATAATGAAAACTGCATAATTAGATCTGGACCACCCTATAGATGACACACTGCATAATACAGCCTGATAAGAATATTGTTAGGTGACACAATGTGACACTGCCTCACGGACACAGCATGCCTACTTGTTGTTCATATGGGGTCTGCATGTTCTCCCTGTGCCTGCCTTTTTTTTTCCAGGAACACCTGATTTCTTTCCCACATCCACAAACATGTGCAGATTAGGTTAAGTGTCCCTGTGTCAGTGTGAGTGGACTTTGGGATGGACTGACTGCTCATTCAGTGTTGTTTTATGCCTTGCGCCAGTACTGCTGGGATTTGTCCTGGTCCCTTGTGACTCTCAATTGGCTTAAGTGGATTTGAGAATATGATGCTGAAAATGGTGCTCTTTATTTCTTAGTCAGGTGCCTTTTAATTGTGACAGTATAAAAATCTGGAATGTAACATTATATTTTGGCTGCTTTGTAAAGAACTTTGTGCTAATGAACATGATGAAAGGCACTTTCATAAAATGATCAAATATAATATCTCATAATTTTTTTACAGTTCTTTTTAATACTGCTCACTATGAGACACGTCATACAAAATAAACTGATAGGAATGTTTAACTGTGATGTCTTTGGTAGTGCTTTGTGATAGAGCCTTCTCTGAAAGTCACTAAATAGATAGATAGATAGATAGATAGATAGATAGATAGATAGATAGATAGATAGATAGATAGATAGATAGATAGATAGATAGATAGATAGATAGATAGATAGATAGATAGATAGATAGATAGATAGATAGATAGATAGATACTTTATTAATCCCAGGGGGAAATTCACATACTCCAGCAGCAAAAATATTAAATTAAAGAGTAATAAAAAATGCAGATAAAAAAACAGACAATAACTTGAATAATGTTCAACGTTTACCCCCTCTGGTGGAATTGAAGAGTCGCATAGTTTGGGGGAGGAATGATCTTCTCAGTCTGTCAGTGGAGCAGGACAGTGACAGCAGTCTGTCACTGAAACTGCTCCTCTGTCTGGAGATGACACTGTTTAATGGATGTAGTGGATTCTCCATAATTGATAGGAGCCTGCTGAGTGCCCGTTGCTCTGCTACGGATGTCAAACCGTCCAGCTCTATGCCAACAATAGAGCCTGCCTTCCTCACCAGTTTGTCAAGGCGTGAGGTGTCTTTCTTCTTAATGCTGCCTCCCCAGCACACCACTGCGTAGAAGAGGGCACTCGCCACAACCATCTGATAGAACATCTGCAGCATCTTACTGCAGATGTTGAAGGATGCCAGTCTTCTAAGGAAGTACAGGCGGCTCTGTCCTTTCTTGCACAGAGAATCAGTATTGGCAGTCCAGTCTAATTTATCGTCCAGCTGCACTCCTAGGTATTTATAGGTCTGCACCCTCTGCACACAGTCACCTCTGATGATCACGGGGTCCATGAGGGGCCTGGGTCTCCTAAAATCCACCACCAGTTCCTTGGTTTTGCTGGTGTTCAGTTGTAGGTGGTTTAAGTCGCACCATTTAACAAAGTCCTTGATGAGGTTTCTATACTCCTCCTCCTGCCCACTCCTGATGCAGCCTACGATAGCAGTGTCGTCAGCAAACTTTTGCACGTGGCAGGACTCCGAGTTATATTGGAAGTCCGATGTATATAGGCTGAATAGGACCGGAGAAAGTACAGTCCCCTGCGGCGCTCCTGTGTTGCTGACCACAATGTCAGATCTGCAATTCCCGAGACACACATACTGAGGTCTGTTTGTAAGATAGTCCACGATCCATGCCACCAGGTATGAATCTACTCCCATCTCTGTCAGCTTGTCCCTAAGGAGCAGAGGTTGGATGGTGTTGAAGGCGCTAGAGAAGTCTAGAAACATAATTCTTACAGCACCACTGCCTCTGTCCAAGTGGGAGAGGGATCGATGTAGCATATAGATGATGGCATCTTCCGCTCCCACCTTCTCCTGGTATGCGAACTGCAGAGGGTCGAGGGCGTTTTGGACCTGTGGCCTCAGGTGGTGAAGCAGCAGCCGCTCCATGGTCTTCATCACATGTGATGTTAGAGCGACAGGCCGGAAGTCATTCAGCTCACCAGGACGTGATACCTTTGGGACTGGGGTGATGCAAGATGTTTTCCAAAGCCTCGGGACTTTCCCCTGTTCCAGGCTCAGGTTGAAGATGCGCTGTAGAGGACCCCCCAGCTCTGATGCACAGACCTTCAGCAGTCGTGGCGATACTCCATCTGGACCTGCTGCTTTGCTGGCACGAAGTTTCCTCAGCTCTCTGCTCACTTGCGCTGCTGTAATTGTGGGTGGGGATGTCTCTCCTATGTTGGTATCAGCAGAAGGATGTGTAGAGAGTGCAGTAATCCGAGGTGAGAGTGGGTTAGGGTGGTCAAACCTGTTAAATTCATTTATTCATCCATTTTCCACCTGATATCCAAGACCGGGTTGCTGGGGGGTTGCAGCAGTCTTAGTAGTGATGCCCATGTGTCCCTTACCCCAGACACACTTACCAACTCATACTGTGGGGGATCCTAAGGCATTCCCAGGTCATCTCAGACAAATAATCCTACCAAAGAGCCCTGGATCTTCCCTGAGGTCTCTTCCCAGCTGGTAGTGCCTGTAACACATCAACAGGGAGACGTTAGGGAGGTATCCGTATCAGATGCCTGGACCACCTCAATTGGCTCCTCTCAATGAAGGGGGTGAGCGGTCTTTCTCAGATATGGGTGCTTCTCACCCTATCTCTAAGGGAGACCTCAGAGGCCATGCAAGGAAAGCTCATTTTGTTGTTTTGTACTCGCGATCTCATCCTTTCAGTCATTACACAAATCTCATGACCATAGTTGAAGATAGGGACATACATCAACTGGTTAAGCCTTCTGGCTCATATCCTTCATCACCACTACAGATCAGTGTAATGACTGTATAACTGCACTCGACACCCTGATCCATTTTTTGATATCGCCATCCCTATTCCCCCTCACTTGTGATCAAGACCTCAAGAAACTTAAACTCCTTCACTTGAGTTAGTAATTCACCTTCCACATGGAAAGGACAAACCAAGTTTTTTCCTACTGAGGACCATGGCCTCATATGTGAAGGTGCTTATCCTTGCCCCTGCTGCTTTCACACTTGGTCTCAAACTGTTCCAATGTGTGCTAAATTTCATAACCCAGTGAAGGACTGCAAAAAGCAATGATGTAATTCTAAGGTCGCCAAACTGGTTACCTTCCTCTCCCTAACTGAGCCTTAATATCCTGTCCATGAAAATCACAAACAGGAAAAGAGACAAAGCACAGCCCTGGCAGAGTCCCACCCACTGAGAATGGTGCTGATGTTTATTCTGAATATGTGGACTGCAATTAACCAGGGACCAAAAAGCTCTTATTAGGGGCCCTAGAACTCAGTACTTTCCCAGCACACCCCACAGCATCCCATGAGAAACACGAACAAAGTCCCATGCCACCTTCCGAATCCTCCTGAGGGTAAAGAGCTGGTCCACCTTTCCATAGTCTTTACTGAATCCATATTGCTCCTCCTAGATCTAAGATTTCATGACTGGGCAGAGGATCCTTTCCTGTACCCAGGCATAAACTTTCCCCTGATAGTGGGAGTACACAACCTGATGGTTTGCCTTTCAAAAAATGGGGACCACACCCCAGCCAGTCCATGCAGCATTGAAAAGGTGTGTCAACCAGGACAGTGCAACAGTATTCAGAGCCTTCAGCATTTCTGGGTGGGCCTAATACATCTCCAGGGCCTTGCCAATGTGGAGCTGCTTAAATACCACAGTGACCTCTTTAGGGTAATGAACATTTATTCCCCATCATCTTCTTGTTCTGTCTCCTCCACACAGGGTGTGCCTGTTGAGTTCAGGAGCTACTCAAAGAGTTCCTTCCTCCACCAGAAAGCATCCTCAGTTCAGGTCAGCACTTCTCCACCCTTGCTGAGAATAGCCTGGTGAAGTGCTGCATTCCCCTGTGAGTCGCCTGATGGTTTGCCAGAATCTCTTTAAGCCTGATTGATAATTGCTTTCCATGGTTCTCTAAGAACTCCTCCAAGACCCAGGTTTTTGCTAACCTGTCTGCCAAAGCCATAGTCCTTTTGGTCTGCTGGCACCCCTCTGCTGTCTCTCGTGCTAACTATACTCAGAAGGCCTCCTTCTTCAGCCTGATGGCATCCTTCACTCCTGATGTCCACCATTGGGTCATTGGGTTGCCAAATTGACAGGCACCTATGGAATTCAGGCCACAGGTTTTAGCAGCCACTTTCACAATGGAGGCTTTGAACAAGGTCTGTGACTCTATCACACCAGCTTTCCTGTGGGATGTGGGAAAAGCTCTTTCGGAGGTTGGAGGTGAAAGTCCACTGGACAGGAGCCTCCTCCAGATGTTCTCTGTTCATCCAGTCCCGTTGGGCTTTCCAGGTCTGTACAGGTGCCTCTCCCACTATCTGAAGCAACTCACTGCCAGTTAGTGATCAGTTGACAGCTCTGCGCCTCCTCTTCACTTTTAAAGGACAATCACAATGATGGTCTATTGAGACCATAATCAGGCAGTGAACACAGTTCAATTATAAATAGCACAAAATGACAGGGCTACTTATACTACGTAAAAACAGACAAACGTTCCAAAGACAAAAGGAAAAGTGACATAGAGTGATAGTAACTTTCGGTTGGGCTCGGAAAAATTGTGGCACTCACATATACTGTAATTGTCATTATTAATATGCATGTTGTATCACTGTTTTGGTCAACACCCATTTATTTAATGATAGTATTCATTATTAATCAGGAAAAATTTAAACCTAGTAGAATATTAACATTAAATAGCATTATAGTATTTGGATTTTTTGTACTCGTTTTGAACTTTTGCTCTCTATTTCTATTTAAAAGAATGTGTGGTATGTAACCTAATAGCTAATCAATGTAGTGTAAAACTATTTGAAGCCTGCAGTAGACCCCCCCCAGCCGGCCCCCAAGTATGATTCCCAAATCGCTAATGGCAACCTTACCAGAAAAAAAAAAAACATGAACCAGAAACAAGCTATCTACTGGAAAGGCACTTAAAGCATTTGTCATCTTAACTTTGCTTGTCTTTATACTGTATTTCTTCCATCGATGACAATTTCTTAAAACTCCAAAACAAGAGGACTAAAGTAAATATGCATTATGCGTTCATTTATTTGTAATTATGACATAGGTTCATGTAAATGTTATTTAGCAAAGAGTGTGCATCTGAAGTGAGTTTTATTTTTGGATTGCTGCATGTTGTGAAGATAAATGAGATCACTCTGAGATATTTGCTTCTCATTTTTTAATTTTAGTTTATTAATTAGCATCCATTCATTTTCTTGAACCTACTCAATTCATTTTATTGTCAACTAAAGATCTAAAGGTTTTGGTGATTAGATTTGCACTTTCATTTTGCTCGCACAGAAACCACATTTCTGTTCTTTTTGGGATCAGTTGGCCTGTCCAGCTTTTATCATGGCCTGTGTTGGCCACAAAACCATGATTAGAGGATGTTGGCAACAATTATTAGGTTGCAGAAAGGCTCAATTATTGATCACATAAAAATAAGAGAGGCCAAAGGGAAACATTCATTAAAGGGGAGAGGCAGTCACTGTCATTTCCATCTCTTCAGACAATCTACAGAGATATCATATGCTTCACAGACCATCAGGAAATGCCTTGAACAATGACTCACAGAAGTGGGACTTCATTTGCGGTGTCTCTTGACCCCCCACTCTCCAAACAAGGACAATGACTGCTAGATTTGTATACTGTATGAGGTCAACATAAACAACAGTGTCATCTGAGTTATATTCTTAAATGGCACACCATATCATGATGAGAGGGAACATCATCAGTGACAGATGATATGTTAGGAGTAGTTCAATCAAAAAGACCCTGTCAGCCTTTGCACCTTACATAACCTTGCACTGTGCTTGGTTAGATGCCCTCTTGCACACAATTTAGCCCTTTTGTGACTCTGTCCTATGATGAATAAGAGATTATATTGCCAACCATTGAATTTTTATTTGATATGAATAGTCCATCATTTATTTCTTTTCTTAATAAACAAATTGTTCTTTTGATTTGCCTTTGAGACCATTTTCACTCACTTGTTCTGTACATCTATTTTTATGCACCTTGGGTTTAATTCCATAATGTAGTTTTAAAGCCATTCATAATTGTGCAAGAATGTAACAACTAAAAGCAATTTCTTAAATAAAATTATAAAAGTACTTAACTAACAACCTGGGTCTCCTGAATCAGAATATGTCTTCCAAATAAATTCCCATTGGGATTAATAAAGTATCTATCTATCTATCTATCTATCTATCTAAATGTATTTAAATTTGTTTCAGTTCCCAAGTTTATTTTTTTAACGGTCTAATCAACCAGTCCAACCAATTCAAGTAACAAATGCAACATATAGTAAATCAAAAATCAATCTGAATTGGAGTTACAAATCTAAACAATGTAATAATGATGTAGCTGCATTTGTCAAGGATTTACAAAAAGTTTCAAACAGTTCAAATGCAGCTACCACAAAGGCATTCCAGCACAAGTATGACTCGCCATACATGAAAAATTCCACAGTCCAAGTGTTTTCATTTTAAAGATTTTAGTGAAATTCAAGGCAAACAGTTCATTCAAAAATAAGAGAAAAAGTTGATAATACACACAATTAAGGGGGGAAAAGGGAAGCTTATAATATTATGCTTGAGGATTAAGTATCTAGGTTACATTTCTTCAAGTTTCTATAAATGATCTCCTTCACTACATTTACATACATGAGGTACACAACGTACATAACGGTCAGTTGACTGTATGCCTTTAATGTCCATCTGTCTAACATGTTTCATTCTAGCTGTCTGACTTCATTCTAAGGGCTGTTATATTGTCACACAAAACTAACATTAAGAACAATCCATTAACTTTAACTTATAGGGGGTAACGGAATCTTCCATT
This sequence comes from Erpetoichthys calabaricus, assembly GCF_900747795.2. Taxonomy (NCBI): domain Eukaryota; kingdom Metazoa; phylum Chordata; class Cladistia; order Polypteriformes; family Polypteridae; genus Erpetoichthys; species Erpetoichthys calabaricus. The sequence goes on from NC_041394.2 coordinate 201,304,035, forward strand.
ATCGATGTGAAGCTACATTATATCCAAGTTCAAAACTAAGCAAAGTAAAGTAAATTTACCATCAACATTAACTTAAAGAATTTGTCTTTTACAAATGAAATAATGAGTTTGAATAGACGGATTTGAAAATGTTGCCATTCAGAGAATTAAGAAATGTATGCAAACAATTAGTTAAGGAAAATTATAGAACTTTTTGCGATTGTATCAACAAATCAGAACACTAAAACTAATCAAATTTCTTTTAAAGCATTTTCCAGCATACAGTAGAGCCCTCTCATCTCTTTACCAGTTTATTTTAATAAAGGGCTGCCAGAATCAACCACTGTTATTTGTGTTTCAGACTGTCAAAAATCTTTGGTGGCTTTGATTCTATGCTGCTGTCAGCTTGAGTTTAAAGCTTTTGTTGATATTCTTTGTTTTATAACCAAGAGAAACACTAAATACAATCATAATTGTAAAGATAGCCTTGACCGGGTGTCTAATACACTGTTTTATAAGAAAACCTTTATTTATTTGAAATGTTTACTGCCAAATTAATTGACAATGTAGAATCAAATGATTTATAACAAAAATGTAATTTTCATGAGTCTTTAACTACGATCTGGTTGATAATGTGCATGGTAGACACTGGACAAAATCCATGAAAAACACCAATAATAAAAAGTTTAATAAATGTAAAAAATGATTATATCACTTTATCATACAGTTGCTGTTGGTGAAGGAAGAAAAGTTTTACTTCTTCGATATTTGTTAAACCTTTTATTATGTTACATATTAACATCCATGTTTTAGACTGAAAATGTTTGAAGTCTGTCAGTCTTTTTCATTACTCATAGGCATTAATCCTGAAATTAGTGTTTTCTAGGACTTAAGCCTAACATACTTATTTAACTGTGGCCTTATAAGTGCATTATATGGCAAAACCTTTAATATACCTATCTATCTATCTATCTATCTATCTATCTATCTATCTATCTATCTATCTATCTATCTATCTATCTATCTATCTATCTATCTATCTATCTATCTATCTATCTATCTATCTATCTATCTATCTATCTATCTATCTATCTATAACACAAATCTTAATAGCTATTTAAATTGACAGGATGAGGACAGTGATGAGTCTATGAGGACTTACAAGTCTTTCTCAAAACATGTACATTCTAGTTCCAGACCACAAGTGTCTAATTATATTTATTATTTTTTTCGTTCATGTTTCTAACCCTATTTACAGCTTATTTGCAAAGATGTGAAAGTTTCACAGGACTCTCTGTAGGGATTTTGCTGACTCTAATACCTCTGCTAATCTGGTTCATTTATTGTCACCTCTACTTTTAAGTGACACGTGACTCACAGTTTAATCCAAATAATTTACTGTGGTGTTTTGGAATGGAAATTCTTGTGGAGGTCACACGGACATGGGAGAGAGATGCTGTCAAATAGATCATAGCCATTCTGAGAAGCCAAGCAGAGGTTTGTGTATATGTTTGTTTGTACATGTGAGGGGGTAAGAAAGAAACAGAAAGATGATGGAGCATTTAATGAGCAGCATTTATGACACCAGATCCACCTCTAAAATCCATGGGCCTGGCAAGTCTTGGGAGGGGTCATGGCTTGGGTCAACTCATGGAGTTGGAGGAAAGTAGGTGTAGATTGTGTTTCCTGTAACCCAAAGTGAGCAGTACGAATCTGTAGGCATTAGATGTGGCAAGAAAAATGTCATTGGAGCTGAATGGAAGGAGCTGTGGAAGGTCAGACTGGCAGCAGTGGGGTTGAAAAGAGATGGCCTCCAGTAAACCTTTGGCAAGGGAGCATGAGAGGGATTCTTTCAGCTACCATACCGATTGAGGATAAAATATCAGTCGAATAATGTCATAAAAAGATCACTCAAAATCAAGATCTAACAGCATATTGTCATACAATACAACCACCAAATGACAGTTTTACAAGATGACATCAAATACCCAGCTCCGAAAGTTTAAGCACAAAAGAATATTAATAAATTACTGGCTTTTTCCTGATTAGAGGTGGAAGATACAAATGGACGAGTTGCAGTATTACATTTATTTATTAATCCTTCTCTCTCTGTTCAGGTAATGGTCAAATTATGCACACACATATGACAAATTGCTGTATAGAATCATATGAAATTAGCAGGGGTTAAAAGTGAGTTGGCTCAAAATTCAGTGCATTTTATTTAAGGTTTGGCACATAGGATTTTAATTTGCGAGGTTCCACATCAAAAGAACAAACTCAAGACTGGAGTTAGGAGTCAGTCCTTCTTCGACTAAAATGATGTGTTTGAGATATATCTGGAATTACAACTGGTGCCGAAACTCTGGAACCGGGCACATGTTATTCCAAAAGCCAAAAGTTCTCTCTCAAATATATTAAATGACTTTAGACCAGTTGCCTAAACTACTCATATCATGCAATCCTTCAAGAGAAGTTGATCAAGACAGAGCTGCTAAACAAAACCCAGGCCAGTCTGGATCCTTTCAATTTTAGTACAGAGAAAACACCACAACCACTTCACTTTGGAATCTGTAGTTTGAGCACATGGAAGAATAAAAAAACCCACCCAAGATTTTTGTTTATGGAGTTCTTGTCTGCTTAAGATAGGTAGCATTTGTACCTAATGTTAGTTTAAGACTTTTCAGAAAAGCAACTCCAATATGTTTTCAGCAACAATAAATCAGCCAAAAGTAATTTAGGCCCCTGTTCTTATTCAGTGGATATCTTGCTTGCCAGTTTCTATACACAAGCTGAATATTCTGTGTGACTCTATGGTTTGGATTAAGCATTTCTAAAAAATAAACCTAAGTTTTGTTGAAGAATTGTATCTGTAAGAAAAACATTCTTCTCTTAATACTCAAGTAGTTGAATGGAAGTTTCATTTCTGATAAAGAGGCCAGCGTCTTATTCATTATCACTTAAACCCAGGTCTGTTTGACACAAAGTAACTCATTTAGAGAAAATAAACTGTCCAGTGCAAACTAACTGTCATTTAGACCTATTATTATATGTGGGTGGCATGATGGTGCAATGGGTAGTGATATTGCCTCAGAGTTTCAGGAGATTGCATTCCACTCCAAGCTTTGTTACATTTTATGTCATGTGATTACATATTTCATATTTTCCTCCAGTATCCTAAACAGTCTCTCTATTATAATAAAAAAATCCGGGGAAGAGATGAGACTTTTTACCCTGGGACGAGATGTGACTTTTTCAGAGAGATACTTTCAAGCCTGGGGCCAGAAATAAAAGACAAAGAGTAGATGACAAAGTAGAACATCGTAAAGAATTCAAAAACGTTGGTGCAATCCACATGCACAGCAAGTTAGAGATATTGAAAGTACTAAAATTCGAAAGTCTCAAAAAATTATAGTAAAGATTGCATTATCACAAACAAAAGGAAATTATTACTCTGTGAAATAACGGAACAGTGAAAGGAGATCGAACACATTCTTCGGATTTAAACTTTAAGTCGGAGACTAGTAGATCGTTTAATTCGTCTTGCCATCAGGGAAAAGTACTGTTTCTTCCCAATGAAGAGGTGTATCGCGAGAATTAAAAGATTTGTTGTTTGGTGAAAGGGAAATCCACATACGGAAGCGGCAGAGACGCAAAGTATTTGGCGCATAGCGCAGGCCAGGGGGTTGGCGAGCGAAGCGAGCAGGGGGCAAAGCCCCCTAATTATTTATTATAATGGTCCCTTTAAATTGAACGTGTGCACATGAGTGAGTTATGTAACACTCACTGCTGCTGGGATAGTCTCTAACTCAACACACCCCTAAAATACATTAAGCAGTTTCAGCATCTATGATAACTACTCTTAGTGGAATGAAATGGTCTGAAGTACCCTTCAGGAGGCATCTGTCTAATATATTTCCAACTGTGCACATCTGAGGTTTATAGGGATGTCTCTTCAAACTGGGCTTCAGCTATGCCTAATAATCTTGCATCCATACTCAGGGGACTAATGTTGGGTGTGACTAAATAAATCACATAAGAATTTGTAAGGGAACAGGGAAATGAATCATGGGGACATAGCAGGACTGACTGAACTTAAAGGATGGTGCCGTTTTTCAACTTTCAAGTTTTTTTAGTGACTTTCACAAACAACTCAATCACAAGGAACGTTTTCAATTGATACAGGAATGAAATGTATCCCAAATCCCAGTTATACTGATTAGTGATTCTTTAGTGCTAATGTTTTGTATACTTAGTAAACTTAAAATTGTCATTTTGAATAGTAATACAGTATTCCAATGCTATAGTCTTAAGAATGCTAAAAACTTGCTTTCAATAGTGAAACCAAATTGATAAGTATGATATTTTCAAACTGTAATCAAGTTTGAAACACCACCATGAAGTAAACAGTATGTATCCCAGCATATATACACTATGTGAATAATTAATTGTTGGGACAAAAGGGGTTAAAGACCAATTTTATTTTTTCAGCCTGAAAATTAGAAAACCATTAGAAAGTCTGTGTTCTGTGTCTCTCACAAGGAAGTGAATAAAAAAGAATCAAAATGATTTTTCCAGATGTTTTTTTATGTTGAGGGATTTTTTCCCTTAGTTTATCAGTAACCCATTTATCATGTCATCTAGAAGAAACTTGTCCTTTAAAAAAACAAAGAAATGAAAATGAGATTCAATTAACAAAAGTGACTTTTAGTTACTAATCTGTAGTCCTGGAATGTCCACAAGGTAAAAGTCTAACCTATTTTATGTTTTGGGACTACAAGTTTACAGGATACACTATGCTGATAATCTTTGTTCTGCAATATACCATCAGTCAGAACAGGTTTTCTGCTCTGCTGATTCTAAAATTAAAACTTTTGTCAGTCTTCAAATTTTTCATTGGCTCCAAAGGATGTTAAAATCCACCTTAATAAAAGGTTAAGTGTTTGTGTGTCCGTCTAGACGCTAAGTCTCTATCCTTCTTACAGATGGCACATCACAAACATTTGTAGTAATAAAATGCATTACATTTGTCATTCCAACAGATGCTGCATAGCAAATCTTAACACAGCTTTTACAAATCTTATACCAAATAGCATATAACAGAAATATATGCAACATTTCTTCAACATGTCAATAGACAGTCCATTACAACCATTTGTGGTAATGAATTTTACTACTACAAATGTTTGTGATGCACCATCTGTTAGAATGACAAATGAAAAGCATTTTATTACTACATGTAATACAAAATACATTCTAATAGATTGCGCAATGTAAATGTTAACACTGAAGTCTACAGTGATTACTTAGATTTCAACCTGTCTTAGATGGGTAGCACAGTTAGTGGATAATACTTTCTGCATTTCACCTTCATAATCAAACGTGCATGACCCAGTTCAGGGTTGTTGAGTATGAAACCCATTCTGCCAGTATCAGGTAAAAGGTAGGAAACTTTATTGGATGGGGTGCCAGTCTGTGGCAGAGCCTAAAAAATAAGTTTATCTCTTTTTAGGCATCTGTTGCGTAATTAATATTTACTGAATTTATTGCCGTCGGTTTATGTTACAATTGTCTTTTACATAAATTAATAACTCTGATATTAACAGTACTGCGGTGGGTTGGCACCCTGCCCGGGATTGGTTCCTGCCTTGTGCCCTGTGTTGGCTGGGATTGGCTCCAGCAGACCCCCGTGACCCTGTGTTCGGATTCAGCGGGTTGGAAAATGGATGGATGGATGGATATTAACAGTAGTGCTAGGGTGTTGTACCGTGTTAGCCATTATGAATGTAGAGAAAAGCCTGAGTTGCCTCGAAAGCTTGCATATTGTAATCTTTTTAGTTAGCCAATAAAAGCTGTCATTTTGCTTGGCTTTTCTCTGATATTAACTAAAGATAACTAAGGCAAGGATTTAAGGTTGACTTCACCTGACATTTAGGCATCTCCTCTGTTACAAGATCTTGTGTGGGGTATGCAGAGGAGACGTTGGTTTTAGAAGAAAGCATTGGGGCTCATTTGTTTTAAAGGAAGAAAGAACTATCACTGCATTTTAACCTTGATTTTAATGGAGTATTTATTTAATTAATTTTAACTTCCATGGTCACTTAATTTTATGGACTATTTATTTATTGGAGACTTTGAACTGGCTCTGCACTTTCTGAACACTGTTTGCATTTTCATTTTGGCGTTTTAATAAAAGCACTTGACAAATTTTGCACCTACCCCTTGCTGGATGTGTGTGTTCTCATTTGCCCAGCTCATCCCGGTTCATGACTATTGACGGTTCGGGTTCAAGAGGCTTCCGGATGCTGTAGTGAGCATGGAACCAACCTGGACCATCACACACCTCAAAATTACATTGCTCATGTAACATCAGCCATACCACCTCCACTCGAGAACAGGTAATCCACCCAAAGCTAAGCATGTTTGGATAGGAGACCAAGTAAGGAATGCTTGGGTTGCTGCTGGAAGAGGTGTTGGTAAAACCATCAGGGGGCACTTACCCTGTGCTCTGTATGTGGATCCCAATGTCAACTGTGCTGTAAAATTGTGATGTCCTTTGGATAACACATAAAACAGAGGTATGACTGTCTGTGTTCATAAACCCAGGGTATCCTTTGAAGAGAAGTGGAGCATTTCCTGATGTCCTGGTTGAGTTTCCCACTGTGGCCTGGTCATTCTTGCCTTCTAATTATCCTCTATTCCTTTTTGGCAAACTATCTCTCTCACCCCTTCACCACCTAATAGCTAATATGTGGTGAGCATAAATGGTGGATGCTACACATTGGTGGTGGTTGAAGCGGTTCCCCACTGTCTATGTAAAGCACTTTTTAATAGGTCATAAAAGTGCTATATCAATGTAATTAATTAATTAATTAATTAACAGACAGTACACAAAAATATTATTATACACATAAATTACACAAGCAATTGTGTGTAATCCTTAGGTGCACTCGTAACAGAAACTGCTTTTCCACTACTTCACATCCTCACATGGCATGGCTTTATTTTTAGACTGCATTTTAAGTGCAATGCTTCTGAGTTACAATGGGTCACATAAGTCATTGCAGAAAGTAGTAATTATGAAAGTGACACTTGTACTATAAGTATATTGCTCTGACTAAGCCATTTTCTCCCTAATTTAATTGCTAAGAGCCTATGCATACCAATTAACGAAACACAGTAATGTTTAGACACAAAAGAAGCCAGTGGTCCACTTCATGTCAGCAGACATTCTCTCCAGCTGGACTTTCTAGGATACTGAAGTAATTCCAAGCAGATTTTTTTTTAAATGTTGTCTGAAGATTACTCAGGCTAATCCTTCAGTTGGCTACAATGCATGACTGTTCATAACTGTTTTCTGATTCTCTTTGCACTGAAGACTGCTACCTTGGCAAAGTGATTCTGCCTATCCTATACAGTTAGATAACAGGATGGCGGAAAGGCACTTATATCATAGGAGTCTAATACAGTTAGGTACAGTGCTTTATTAGAATACACGATGAATATTAATGGATGAGCGGAGTTTGTAACTGACCAAACAGTTTTTGAATGTATGAATTCAAAAACAGAGATATAATTTTATTCCCATAATATTTTCCTCCTCTTGCAAAATGGCAGCATTCTTAGGATCTATCACTGCAGTATCAGATATGAGGCAGGAACTAACACTGCAAGGGGTGCAAATCCATTGCAACTCACACTCACACAATGGCAGTTTCCCACCACACTAAAATAACTGTAAATGTCTTGGGGATTTGGATGTAGAGCTGCTCAGTACTTTAGCTGACATTGGCAGACAGCAAAGGTGGCGTACCTGAGGGGCGCCATTTATGTAAATTAAGGGACAGTGTTTATGTATATCAAGCGTCACTCCCTCACCATTGTGGACACCAAGGCCATTTTGGTAACTCAAAAAATGGCTGCTCCAGACAACAAAGGAGAACCCCCCACCCTCCACGGTCCTCAAAGTCTAATGGCAATAAATATTCATAATGGGGGGGTAAACGTTAACATTATTCAAAATTATTGTCTGTTTTTACCTGCATTTTTATTACTCTTTAATTTAATATTGTTTTTTGTATCAGTATGCTGCTGCTGGAGTATGTGATTTCCCCTTGGGATTAATAAAGTATCTATCTATCTATCTATCTATCTATCTATCTATCTATCTATCTATCTATCTATCTATCTATCTATCTATCTATCTATCTATCTATCTATCTACAGTTAGGTCCATAAATATTTGGACAGAGACAACTTTTTTCTAATTTTGGTTCTGTACATTACCACAATGAATTTTAAATGAAACAACTCAGATGCAGTTGAAGTGCAGACTTTCAGCTTTAATTCATTGGGGTGAACAAAACAATTGCATAAAAATGTGAGGCAACTATAGCATTTTTTAACACAATCCCTTCATTTCAGGGGCTCAAAAGTAATTGGACAATTGACTCAAAGGCTATTTCATGGACAGGTGTGGGCAAGTCCGTCATTATGTCATTATCAATTAAGCAGATAAAAGGCCTTGAGATGATTTGACGTGTGGTGCTTGCATGTGGAAGATTTTGCTGTGAACAGACAACATGCGGTCAAAGGAGCTCTCCATGCAGGTGAAAGAAGCCATCCTTAAGCTGCGAAAAAAGAAAAAACCCATCCGAGAAATTGCTACAATATTACGAGTGGCAAAATCTACAGTTTAGTATATCCTGAGAAAGATAGAAAGCACTGGTGAACTCGGCAACGCAAAAAGACCTGGACGTCCATGGAAGACAACAGTGGTGGATGATCGGAGAATCATTTCCATGGTGAAGAGAAGCCCCTTCACAACAGCCAACCAAGTGAACAACACTCTCCAGGGGGTAGGCGTATCGATATCCAAGGCCATCATAAAGAGATGACTGCATGAAAGTAAATACAGAGGGTGCACTGCAAGGTGCAAGCCACTCATAAGCCTGAAGAATAGAAAGGCTAGATTGGACTTTGCTAAAGAACATCTAAAAAAGCCAGCACAGTTCTGGAAAAACATTCTTTGGACAGATGAAACCAAGATCAACCTCTACCAGAATGATGGCAAGAAAAAAGTATGGAGAAGGCATGGAACAGCTCATTATCCAAAGCATACCACATCATCTGTAAAACACGGTGGAGGCAGTGTGATGGCTTGGCCATGCATGGCTGCCAGTGGCACTGGGACACTAGTGTTTATTGATGATGTGACACAGGACAGAAGCAGCCAAATGAATTCTGAGGTGTTCAGAGACATACTGTTTGCTCAAATCCAGCTAAATGCAGTCAAATTGATTGGGCAGCGTTTCATGATACAGATGGACAATGACCCAAAACATACAGCCAAAGCAACCCTGGAGTTTATTAAAGCAAAGAAGTGGAAAATTCTTGAATGGTCAAGTCAGTCACCTGATCTTAACCCAATTGAGCATGCATTTCACTTGTTGAAGACTAAACTTCGGAACAGAAAGGCCCACAAACAAACATCAACTGAAAGCCACTGCAGTAAAGGCCTGGCAGAGCATTAAAAATGAGGACACCCAGCATCTGGTGATGTCCATGAGTTCAAGACTTCAGGCTGTCATTGCCAGCAAAGGGTTTTCAACCAAGTATTAGAAATGAACATTTTATTTCCAGTTATTTAATTTGTCCAATTACTTTTGAGCCCCTGAAATGAAGGGATTGTGTTAAAAAAATGCTTTAGTTGCCTCACATTTTTATGCAACCATTTTGTTCACCCCACTGAATTAAAGCTGAAAGTCTGCACTTCAACTGCATCTGAGTTGTTTCATTTAAAATTCATTGTGGTAATTTACAGAACCAAAATTAGAAAAAAGTTGCCTCTATCCAATTATTTATGGACCTAACTCTATCTATCTATCTATCTATCTATCTATCTATCTATCTATCTATCTATCTATCTATCTATCTATCTATCTATCTATCTATCTATCTATCTATCTATGTAATTCATTCTCATCTTTTATTTACCTACATTTCTGATGATTAATTTAATCATGTAGCCCAGTGTGAATAAGAGTAGGTGAGTGTGTGTTAGTCAGCCCTACAACAGAATAGAGTCCTGTCCTGGGCTGAGTCCCGCATTGCACCCAGTGCTGCTGGGATAGGTTTGGCCAACTAGAATTGGATTAAGCACAAAATTATTATTAATATCACTATTATGGATAAATATGTGGGTGGCGCAGTGGTAGCGCTGCTGCCTTGCAGTTAGGAGACCCGGGTTCGCTTCCCGGGTCCTCCCTGCATGGAGTTTGCATGTTCTCCCCGTGTCTGCGTGGGTTTCCTCCAGGCGCTCCAGTTTCCTCCCACAGTCCAAAGACATGCAGGTTAGGTGGATTGGCGATTCTAAATTGGCCCTAGTGTGTGCTTGGTGTGTTTGTGTGTGTCCTGTGGTGGGATGGCACCCTGCCCAGGATTGGTTCCTGCCTTGTGCCCTGTGTTGGCTGGGATTGGCTCCAGCAGACCCCTGTGTTCGGATTCAGCGGGTTGGAGGATGGATGAATTAATATTACTACTATTATAACAAAAATCCTATTGCAACCAAGAGTGTATGTATCTTAAGGCTTATATTATTTAAATTGGTAAATGAAAAACAACTTTATATTGCGAGAAGGAAAAAATAATGGTATAGTCATCCCTCAGGACAACAATTTAAAATGGACAGAAAGTGTCATTGTTTATGTTTCAGCTTTGTAATTTCTGTCTCTTCTGTTTAGCTGGATCATATTAATGAAAGTGGTATTTTTACTATGAACAGATGCAGTAAGAATAGCTTTAGCATTATTATTTCTGACGTGGTGCAGATTATCTATATGAGTATATGGTGGGTCAGCTTAGTATCAGAATGTGTGGCCACAGACTTAATTTAGCTTGACATTATGCAAGTAAAAGAGCCAAATAAATGGACTAACATTAAATCAAACTTATATGGGGTAACAACAGCCCCTTTATTGTGTGAGGTGTTAAGAGAACTTTAGCGTGATTTCTTGCTTTTTGTTTATTGTGTTCCAAAACCCTTACTGCTGTATCACCTTGTTTCTTGAAATCAGCTCACGTTTCCAAGTTCCTTTTTCCTGAGGTCTAAACATTAAAGCAGTGTCTTTCCCGTAAAAACCAAAAGAATGTTTCAAGACACATTCAGTGTATTAAAAACAATTCATGGTGACTGGAATGAACCCCGGCTTGTAACCTCTGGCCCAGAACTTCCTGAGACTCAAGGTCAGCGTCTTTCCTACTGGAATTACATCCCCCCTAAAAACACTCCGCCTTGGAATTTACAGTCAGACACAATTGATTTAAAAATGTATGTTGGCATGGTTACCTGGCAAGCTAATCAGTAGTAATGTATGCAAAAACATTTAGGAGAAAAGTTTTGCATTAGGGGAAAAAAAACATTATTTTTGTAGCACCAAGTAGAGACGGTGGGGGGAGGCGGACATATTTTCTGAGAGGATTAGAAACTCTGAGCTTTTAAAAAGTTTTTGGTCTGATGACTGCAAAGTGGACATTGTGTCAGCAAACACTTCTGAGTGATTCTTTTGTGACCTTGTGTTAGAGCATGAGGATCTTTGAATTCACATCTGCTTGTATCTGAATGTGTTCCCTCTCCCAGAAAAGAGATGCTGCTACTACAATAATGTTTGTGCAGACAAACAGTTTACATTTTATAAAAATCTCAAGGGTTTTGCCCATCTTATTTCTCCAAAAACATTTGCATCAACTCCAGCACATACAGTATTTTCAGCCGACTAGACTAAAAAGAATTATTAACTAACATGCCAATTTGCCCTGATTCCAGAGGTTAAGAGCGTAATCCTTTCCCACTGGGGTTTGAGAAACTCAGTCAACAGCCACATTTGATCTGTAATTGCACATCTCAAGAAGCAGCTAAGCAAAGGCTAGACACTATTAGTGTTTGACTTTTCTACAAAGTCACTGGAAACTGGAAATTGCCTGAAATGCTTAATTAACAGAGAATATAAATAAGCGTATGTGAAGGTGATAGGTGTAGTCTGAGTCACGTCCAAACCCCAAGTATTCTATACATCAGTGTCCCTATTCATTATGTGAATCTGAGCAGCAATTAAAACTGCGCGCTATCATCTGAGCTGAATGTTAGTTATTGAAAGCATTATTTTTCCCCCCTCAGGCAGCACTTCTCATCCATTGTGTGAGTCGCTTCTCCCCTGCCACCTACGCAGAGCAGCAGGAGAAGTAAGCCTCTGCAGGGTGTTTTATAATCCCACCATCTGGTCACTTACCTCTTATCACCACAGTATATCTATTTGAAAAGCCAAAAAGTAATCAAACCTTAGGGGAGCTAGTAGGCTTACTCTGTCACCAGTCTGGACCCACATGGACTCCTGGGCAGTTGCATTCATGATGACCTAGTTAGATGACTGACAAAGACCACAACACTCCACTTCTCTTGAAGAGAAGCTTCTCAGTGGGATCCTCAACATTGATCTGTGACGCTGAAAGAGCTGACATTTGAATCTGTGACTTCCCACACGTATGACTTTCGCTGACATTAAGCTGCTGAGTAATTGAGAGACCATTTGTGGCCCAAAGCATTAAATCATCCATTTTCTTTTAAAGGATGATATAATCTATAAAGATCACATCAGTTACCTGATGTACTGTTATAATTACAGATCACTGAGGATTTATAGCATGAGGTGGTCATCACATGATCATATTCATTATCTCAAGAGATTAGGCCTGGCTTTGGGTTGGAAGTGACCTTGACGCCTTCGGTTTCCTGTGTTTCCATCCAGAAATTCAGCCAGAAGTTTTCAACCTTGTAGCTGAGGCATTAAAGCCAAGAGTAATCAAATATTTGGGATGCCTCTAAATATTTTTTGAATTTCTCTGAAATACTTCTGATATTTTAGAAAAATAGAAACTGGACATTGAAGATGTCTTACATTCAGTGGCAGGGACTGCATCTGGTGATATGCAGTATTTGTAATAAGACTTCAAGTCCTTTTTAAAAGAGAGGCTGCTAACACTAGATGTGTATTTGTATCATGAAGTTGTCATCTTACACTGCTTGTAATACTGAGTGACTGATAGAGTATCCTGAATGACGTGCATTGGTTGGCCATTTCCTTTCCTAACACATTTTAAGGTATGAGTAGGCTTGCAATGCATAATGTTACAATTCATTAAGATAAATGCAGGTATGTGTTAAACACTGCAACTAACATTTATATTCAAAGCCCCCTTCTCCAACAAACAAGGTAGCATGGGAGAGATTCCATCCATTTTATTATCCCACTTATTCTGTTACAGGTTTACAGTGAGCTGAAGTGTACCCTAGTTGATCAAACACAAGGATGGATTACTTATTTTGTGTTTTATACACAGAGATCTGCTTTCACTTTAATGTTTGTGTAGATTTTTTTTTTGTTGATCAGTGTCAGAACAGCCAAATTAAATTCACTGCGATTCAATATTGTACAGTATAACAATAAAACAATAAAATGAGAACATTTCCAATACTGGGTGAATACTTTTAATAGGCACTATAGCTACTAACTGGATAGGAACCCACAGACTTTACTGTCTTGCCTGAAGAAGGGGCTTGAGTTGCATCGAAAGCTTGGATATGGTAATCTTTTTAGTTAGCCAATAAAATGTGTCATTTTGCTTAACTTCTCCCTACATCCATAATGGCTAACACGGTACAACACCCTAGTACTATCCCAGAAAAAACTTAAGTGTGAAAGACGTGTTATGGACAGAAGTTCTGTTGTCTTGTACCACTCCAGTTTCCTTATTGACCAAATCAGCAGCATAAACAGATGGCATTTATGAATTATGATTTAAATCTAGTCTCCTATAGTAACATTTTTGGGACAATAGACATTTTTGATAAAGGATGAGTAGGAATTTACACTTTAAGTACTCACAGCACTGAAATCTTTCATTGAATTGTAATAATTGACTGGCCAGGATTATATTTATCTTAGGCCTAAGGCTCAACTCATTTATGAAGATGAATATAATGCTCATCTCTGTAACAATCTCACAGCCTTATATATACAGTATGTAAAATGTTTGGACTATCCTACTCCTCCTCCTCTTTGTAAAGATGCTTTTTCTGTCATTTATTCTTTTCAGGGATTCGTCACTTCAAAAAAGTTAGAATAGAATGAAGAGTTCAAATAACCAGATTAGATCCATTACATTTGTTTGAGACTCTATGCTGGTGTCCTGCAAGCAATGTCTAAGCTTCCAGTTTTGAAGGCATAGTCTCCATAAAGCCAAAGGGCACCAGTTCCTCCCACCCTGTCTTAGCTTTACCTAGTAGTTAACCATGTTGTTATATTGTGATAGCTAAGATGTTTTTCTTTAGACACTTAAGAGTAAGCAAGTGTGAGCTCACTATATATATGGAAAATATCCCAATCTCAATTCTTCTGTCCACAAACTCAACATCACGTGATCAGCAAAAGACACCATTACCTTAAGCAACATGGCTGCCAGCAGAAAACATCAGAAAATAATAGAAAAAATATCAATGCTGTGGGTAACACTGAAGATATTCTTTGGAATGCCACAACCTCACTGGGAAAAGCGGTTCAGGAAATGAGATGAGATGAGATTCTATGGAATTTAACTAAGCGTATTTGTCACTGGTATAAAGAGAACATCTAATGGAATGATAACATTGTGATTGTAGCTGAAAATCAGGTCAAGAAATGGTAAAAATGTAATTATATCCTGTGTTGTTTTCTTAAGGATTTAGCAATTTTCTAATTTGAAATTATTTTCCTGTACAAGAGGACATGTGATCAAGCTAAAAGGCAGGTTCTCCGTCCCACTCTTTGATTGCCACAGTAGGGTTTGTTTGTTTCTACAGTAACATTTTGAGAAATTACTCCTGACTTTCCATCTCACTATTCTCTACTCTGCTGACACAGACAGAATGTGGAAGTGTTTCAGCTTGTTTTTTGTTTGCTCCCACACATTATGCATATTATGTTTATTGTTGACTCTAAATTGGCCCCTTATAAATGAGTGTAAGTGAGTTTGCCTTTGGAGGAATGAGTATGCCTTTTCATGTTTGTTCGCTCCTGGTGCTCAGTGATGCTCGGATAGACTCCGGCCCCATGGCCTAGAACTGGATAAGTCGGTTGAAAGATAGATAGATACTTTATTGGTTATATAGCGTTTTGTTTTTTTTTTTTACCCAATGCTTTTTGACTGACAGTCATGCACATTAATGACAACATCAAGTGCTCTGTACCTCATATTGTTAGTCTGGAGGCATTATGACACAACGTGTATATATGCAAAAACAAAGCTTTCTATAATTACATCACTGAGTGTAAGACGTGACTCAGCTAGTTTGAAGAGAAACATTAGGCAGACACCAAAAGAAAATAATTATAGCAACTGCCTTGTCTCCTCCTTTCCTGATTGGACACTGTAGGTACAGGAAGAACTCAGTTCCCATAATACAGAGACATATTTTGTCAGGGGCATTTTAGAGGTACAGTGATACAGGTGTAAATTATGAAGTAGAGTAAGCGGGCACGATGTTTATGAGCTACCTTGGTATTTTATCTATTTAGCTCCTCAAGCGATCAAAGCCTTGTTGAATTAGATAAATTTGCTTTGTTAAAAGAGGGCTTAATCATGCTATTGGGATTCTTGTACACCCAATAGAGTTTCTCATAGTAGTACATTTGAGCTGAAGAATTGAGACTATGCTTGATCGTAATGTGCCCAACATTGGAAGATCTGGAATGGGTAAAGATTGTAAAGATTGACATGTTCAGGAGGATATTGTTGAATTGCTGAAAGTCCGACCCCTTCCTTGTCTTCTGTGTTTAGCTGCTGGTCAAGGAAAAAAGAAATAATTATGGGTGCTAAATATTAAAAAGCAAGTCAATTAAAATTAATGTAAAAAAGTATGTTTAATTAGCAAAAGTGTTTGGTTACACATTAAGAAAGTGACTGTAATGAAAACCTGTAGCCATAGCAGCTTTCCTAAATCTGAGATGACTCCCCTATATTAGAAGCTTACCATGGTTTGCTATGTTTCCTTCTGGATCCATGTGCCTTCTAGTGGTCAGAAGACGCTGTCATGTCTGTTGCTTCTTCTTTGATTAATTCTCGCTTTATTTACGAGGCTTTCACCCCCACACATGGCTGAGTTATCTGCCTACTAGCTGCATGGGGGAGTATTACATGCTTTCACCAAGTCTACCTCTCACACTCACTCTCCCAAGCTTATGTTCCCACCAAATACTTTTCTAGGCACGTAGCACACCTGCATAGTTTACAACTCTTATCAACCTCTGGGATCCATCGCTGACATTTAAAGGACCTCGACTGCTGTGGAGCTTAACTTTGACATTTACCATTTTGGTAGAGCCACTGACCCTGGCAAACTTTTGCCCATTGAGTACTCCTCACAATAATGTAACTTACACACTGCTTAGCACATCATCCCTACACTTGTTTAACTTTAGAAATGCACACCTTTGGCATAATTGATTTCAATAAAATGATAAAAAACACTAACAAAATGAAAAAAATAATTTCCACACTAAAAATAACACAAAACAGCCTCCAAGTGTCTCCAGTAAAATCATGATATGATGGACTGCGGTCCCGTCCAAGTTCAGTCCCTGCCTTTAACCCATTTCCACCAGGATATCCTCCACTATACTTCGGCAGTGTTTTAGAAAAACCATTTGCAGTAAATGGATGGATGGATGGATGCAAGCTGATTACTTTTGGAAGCAGTGGTAAATACAGTTATGCGCTGACTTTTGACTACTTTTGCAACAGACAGTTTAGCTGTATATCAAATTAGCCGTATGTCGGTCACACAGTGCACAGGTCATTGTAAACTGAGGCTCTGTGAGTCTGGTGTGGTTCATCGGTAGGAATACTTTAACTGCCGTCATGGGGTTGCAAAACCCTATCTTCAAGTTTTGGCATCCGTACTACAGGTCCATGTAAGACACTGTTCCTCAACCACTGTCATTGTGGGTCATCTAAGCCAGGTTTTCTCAACCACTGCGTTGCAACTGGGGTTGATGAGTTGCAGGTTGCCATTCCATTGTTGGTTCATGAGTATGTCATGGTGGGTCATCTAAGCAATAGTCAAGCAAAAACCTTTGCAATTGTTCATCCTTGCAGTTCAGATAATTTAAAAGTGACTTTAGTTGGCTGCTAAGTTGAGTTAAAAGAGAAAACTACTTATAAGTGTTTCTCATGAAAAAATGATGATATATTACAATATTGTTTATTATATACTGTAACTTCTAATGATAACATGAAGTTCTGTGTTTTTATTACTCCTTAAACTTTTTATACCTTGCTATATTTTCTCACCATTTTCTTGACTTGGTAGCCTTTCTTACCAGGCTACAATCCAGCTAACAAAAGACGGGTACTGGATGCTGCAATTAATAACAATGAACAAAAGATAGATGATTCCCAAGTGTGTGGAAAAGCCCTGAAAGTGAGCACTAACTTGTATCATAATTACATAAAAGCATCATTTATCACAACCATGCTTTTCTAACTCTCAGCAGGGCCTCTCTGGAAACATTTGTGAGAACTTTCCAAGCAAGATCACCAAGAACAAACCCATCTTGGATGAAAGGTAAATGTATTTTGGCAGTCGGCACTTTAATAAATCAAACTAAAACTGCACAAGAAGTGGTAGTGGGGCACACTTTAGGCTACATGGTCCACCTTTGTCCAACATCTAAGTGGTCTAGACTGTCTAACAGTAATTACCCACAAATGACAGCTGGCTCTGTCTGGCAACATGGTAAGACTTCCTGTCCACATTCCTGCAAATAAGAGCCTGACCTTGTCATTCTAGGTTAGTTTTGACATTGCCCCTGTGGCTACCTGGAATTTAGCCCTTATGCCAATACAAGCTCTTAGAGCTCTTCAGATACATAAGGAGTATTGTTTATTGCATATAGATCTGAGTTTGGAACTTAATGTGGAAATGGTAAAACTCTCCACAAAATGGATACCAGAAAGCTGGGAATTCAGTTGATTAAACAATGGCTACATAAGTCTTTTTGAGAGAAAATGAAAACAGCCTTATTTACAATGGTCAAAATATAAATATGTTAAAGCAATATATAGCTTTTTCCTGTGGGACTGTTAACACCATTTCCTTTGGAGTCACACAATTTATAATTTCCAAAACTTTGTTCATTAATATCTAACATATAATTAAATCAAACAGAATGAACACATTTGCTAAACAGATTATGAATCACTGAATTAATAAAGGAGTGTTTATGAGACCCTGTGTCTGTTAGCTAGGTTAAGTATACGCAAACTATACCTTATTAGGAATAAGTATTCAACATATGTGATTTTGTTTTATTTCATAAAATTTGAAAATAATCTAGTACAGCACTGTGGTTTATTTCTTAGCATTACTACCTCACAGCTCCAGGAACCAAGATTTGACTACCAGCCCAGTAACTGTCAATTGGTTAATGAACATGTGGAAAGTCATGTCATCTGAATGTATACAGTTATAAAGGATTTGTTTTCTTCATATTTGACACATGTATTGCTTTTCGCACATCATTTTGGGGTCTGTGAATTTTCAGGTGTTGCTTTTTGGCTGAGGAACACTTGAACTTGACCTAACTCTAACCAAAGATTTTTGAATTGCTGACTACTGGCCATATAATTATGAATTTTAATGTCACATTTTGTTTTGTACTTTGCATTTTATTTGAAAACTAGCAAATCGTGCTTGCGAAAATTTTGCAAGAATAAAAGCATTTAATGAAATGATGATGAGAGAGAGAAGAACATCACACGTTACAGTAAGAAAGGAGATTATTTTAATAAGTAGTGACTTGTGAGAGGATTCAATATTAGAATAGTCACATGATTAGTAAGGGATGTTATTATGGTCACTTACAACAGGATGAATATTTGCAATACAAAGTGTAACATATACAGGTTAACACAATATATTGGATAAGAATGCAAATGCAGGGCACATGTAAGTCAGTATGTGTGAAGTGTAGTCGTCAGGTAATGTAGTATACCGACGTCTATAATAATTGTCGGAAAATGCAATTTGTTGCATAAATGTTATTGTCAGTGAAAATATTCGTTTGTGTGTAACCCACAAGTACCTGTATGTTTAACCCAGGTTTCGATGTAACACTGGAAAGTGTACAGCTGGCCATGGGTAAAAACAGGGCCTGGCAAATAAGCTCCAACGTTAGTAAACATTTGTCGTTGTGACTTAGTGATAGTCATACAATATGCCAATCGAACGGGGAATTGCCTACACCGTAATATAGAGGGAATATCTTGTTTTGAGTTGTCAGTGTTATGGAATCCCTGTAGTTTTTTCTGTCGTAATGTTTCTTGTTGTCTGGCAGTTTTCTGCTGCTCTTCAGAAAAGTTGTGTGTGTAATTTCTTTTGCATTCACTGTCGAGGTGCTAGAGTTGCTGGCGCTGATCTTCGGATAATGTCGCTCTGTGGTTTGTCATATGTTGTTTTTGTTGTTCTAAGGCATCTTGCCTGTGCTGGTTGGTCTGTGCTGATGTAGGTGTTCCTGCTTCTGTGCGTTGGTGTGAGTATGTAGGCAGGCAAGATCGTTTCTGTTGGTCGCAGATAGGCTGTATGTGCCTTTTCAATTTATCGGGAGGCTTACATTGAAGTGAAGGAAAAAAGGAGGTGTAAAATGGTAGTGTCATAATGCAGTTTTAGTCAGTAACAAAGTATGCACTGAATAAACAGTCAAATACCACAGTCGATAATTGGTCACATTGAAGAATTGAAGACTTGAAGATAAGCCTAAGACCAAAAGCCTGCCAGGAACATGGATTCCTCGCTATTGTTGTGGAGGGATATACAGTGGTGTGAAAAACTATTTGCCCCCTTCCTGATTTCTTATTCTTTTGCATGTTTGTCACACAAAATGTTTCTGATCATCAAACACATTTAACCATTAGTCAAATATAACACAAGTAAACACAAAATGCAGTTTGTAAATGGTGGTTTTTATTATTTAGGGAGAAAAAAAAATCCAAACCTACATGGCCCTGTGTGAAAAAGTAATTGCCCCCTGAACCTAATAACTGGTTGGGCCACCCTTAGCAGCAATAACTGCAATCAAGCATTTGCGATAACTTGCAATGAGTCTTTTACAGCGCTCTGGAGGAATTTTGGCCCACTCATCTTTGTAAAATTATTGTAATTCAGCTTTATTTGAGGGTTTTCTAGCATGAACCGCCTTTTTAAGGTCATGCCATAGCATCTCAATTGGATTCAGGTCAGGACTTTGACTAGGCCACTCCAAAGTCTTCATTTTGTTTTTCTTTAGCCATTCAGAGGTGGATTTGCTGGTGTGTTTTGGGTCATTGTCCTGTTGCAGCACCCAAGATCGCTTCAGCTTGAGTTGACAAACAGATGGCCAGACATTCTCCTTCAGGATTTTTTGGTAGACAGTAGAATTCATGGTTCCATCTATCACAGCAAGCCTTTCAGGTCCTGAAGCAGCAAAACAACCCCAGACCATCACACTACCACCACCATATTTTACTGTTGGTATGATGTTCTTTTTCTGAAATGCTGTGTTCCTTTTATGCCAGATGTAACGGGACATTTGCCTTCCAAAAAGTTCAACTTTTGACTCATCAGTCCACAAGGTATTTTCCCAAAAGTCTTGGCAATCATTGAGATGTTTCTTAGCAAAATTGAGACGAGCCCTAATGTTCTTTTTGCTTAACAGTGGTTTGCGTCTTGGAAATCTGCCATGCAGGCCGTTTTTGCCCAGTCTCTTTCTTATGGTGGAGTCGTGAACACTGACCTTAATTGAGGCAAGTGAGGCCTGCAGTTCTTTAGACGTTGTCCTGGGGTCTTTTGTGACCTCTCGGATGAGTCGTCTCTGCGCTCTTGGGGTAATTTTGGTCGGCCGGCCACTCCTGGGAAGGTTCACCACTGTTCCATGTTTTTGCCATTTGTGGATAATGGCTCTCACTGTGGTTCGCTGGAGTCCCAAAGCTTTAGAAATGGCTTTATAACCTTTACCAGACTGATAGATCTCAATTACTTCTGTTCTCATTTGTTCCTGAATTTCTTTGGATCTTGGCATGATGTCTAGCTTTTGAGGTGCTTTTGGTCTACTTCTCTGTGTCAGGCAGCTCCTATTTAAGTGATTTCTTGATTGAAACAGGTGTGGCAGTAATCAGGCCTGGGGGTGGCTACGGAAATTGAACTCAGGTGTGATACACCACAGTTAGGTTATTTTTTAACAAGGGGGCAATTACTTTTTCACACAGGGCCATGTAGGTTTGGATTTTTTTTCTCCCTAAATAATAAAAACCATCATTTAAAAACTGCATTTTGTGTTTACTTGTGTTATATTTGACTAATGGTTAAATGTGTTTGATGATCAGAAACATTTTGTGTGACAAATATGCAAAAGAATAAGAAATCAGGAAGGGGGCAAATATTTTTTCACACCACTGTAGTAGTTGTGGCAACCATTGTTTATATTAAGCACAGACGACATAATATAAGGAAGAACATATTATCTGACTATGACTAACAAAAAAGAAAAGTGTTTGTTTCCAACCCACTTATCTAAACTCTTGGACTCAACATCTGTCCCCAGAGCATTGGGCACAAGGCAGAAACCACCCCCAATTGTATTGCAGGTCCATCACTGTTGCATACTCACCCATATCAGCTTAATTCAGTGTCCCCAATCAACCTAACATTCAAGTCTTTAAGGTTAGGGAGATAAGCCAGAGTACCCAGTGAAAAAAATATACAGTCCGGGAAAATGTGTAAGTTTCACATAGGCAGCTTCTGGGCTAAAATTTAATCTCTGAATGCTGGGCCTGTATGGCAGCAGCTAACCATCACACCAAGATGCATCGCATAATTAAGACAAAACTGTACTTCTTAGATCCTAGGAGAAGCTAATTAATAATCATGTTGACCATTTCTCAAGAAATCTTAAATGAAGTTTCCATACTCTCCTCATGTCTAACCCTAACACTTGCCTTTAAGGCCAAAACTGGAACTGCACCACCTTACATATCAGCACTGGTTAAGCAGCGTGTCACTTCTCGCTCTCTCAGAACATCAAGCACTGCTCGTCTCGAACCACCCTTACTTAAAAGAAGAGGACAACATGCATCAAGACTCTTTGCAGTGTTGGCTCCTCAGTGGTGGAACGAACTTCCTCTTGCTGTACGAACAGCGGAGACCCTCACTGTCTTCAAACGTCGTCTGAAGACACACTTCTTTAAACAGCACTTGGGGGACTAAAGTCCCCATACTTTTTTTTTTCTACCCTTTTTCTATTTTCTTCTAGCATGGTTTTGTGTACAACTTGGTCAGCGGTAACTTGTTTAATGACAGTAGATTTAATCCTAGCCTTAAAGACTGAAGAACAGTTGTAGACTACTAAGCACTGTTGTAAGTCGCTCTGGATAAGAGCGTCTGCTAAATGTTGTAAATGTAAATGTAAATGTAAATGTCTGTGTCAATATTTCTCTGTGTACATGTTTTCCTTTTACATCTTAAATATTATAAATAGTAACTTGGAATCGACCCATTGTCAGCATCTGCATGATTATAATCTGTGATGGACTGATATCCCAGCCAGGGCTGATTCCTACCTTGTACTCGATGCTGTTCAAGTAAGCTCTCTACAATCCGAAAACTCAATAAAGTAGGTCTGGTAAATTGATAAATAGAAAACCATTTAATAAAGATTAGGTGATATTTACTTTAAACCAACTTCTTTTTGTACACCTATTTGTTAATTTACAATTTTTCATAGTAGAAGCTGAACTTCATTTGTTTTCTCTTTTAAAATTATATATATATGTACAGGATGTATTCTATCTCTTTGTTTTTTTATGTAACATCAATTAAACAGATATTTAAAATGGAATTTTGTTTTGGCAAACCTAAGAGGAGATATACTTCAATATCATTAGTAGTAAGGCTTCAAAACACAAAACAGAATTGTAAAAGCACAAGACATATGCCAAAGCTGTTCAACACATCATCAGGATAATTTAGCAGCTTGTGCAGATACTAGCCAAATCAGATTGAATTTCATCTTGAGGCACAATAACAGCACAATCTGAAGAGGCAGCACTCACATGGCTCTCAACCTGAAAGGAAACAAAATGTCAAGTTGTCCTTTATCTGCAGCTCTTGTCACCAAAAAAAGAGCAGCTAGCCCTTCAATTCCCTGTAAATGGCAAATCCTCATTAGGTATTCCTCTCTACTTACGTAAGCTGTCTCACTTTATAATGCACATGTTCAGTATATGATCATCATCCACGACACCTTCAAGTGGAATAAAACTAGAGTATGACTGAACACTCCAAGTAGTGACAGTCTTTGTAATGAAGGGAGCACTTGAACAAAGTCTTACTCCAGTCCAGTCAGAGTGAAGGCATATTTGGCTATTCATAAAATTTTGAGGTTCATGACAAACAAATATACTATCATTGATTGTTATCACTAGTAATTATGAGTATAATTACTTGGCTTTTGCTCCCTGTGCTCATCAATGAGCGATGTGCGCCCATGATCCTGCCACTGGTACAGCGCTTGTCCTTCCTTGGACCATTTTTTGGTAGGTACTAACCACTGCATCCCAAGAACAATGACACAAGACCTGGAGATACTCTGACCCAGTCATATAGCCATCACAATGTGGTCCTGGTCAAAGTAGATAGATAGATAGATAGATAGATAGATAGATAGATAGATAGATAGATAGATAGATAGATAGATAGATAGATAGATAGATAGATAGATAGATAGATAGATAGATAGATAGATAGATAGATAGATAGATAGATAGATAGATAGATAGATAGATACTTTATTAATCCCAAGGGGAAATTCACAAATTCATGTAGCTTAGATCCTTACGTTTGCCCATTTTTCCTGCTTGCAACACATCTAGTTCAAGGAGCAACTGTTCACCTGCTGCCTAATACATCCCACCCTTTGACAGGTAGGTGCCATTGTAACAGGATAATTAATGGTATTCACCTCACCTGGCATTGGTTTTAATGTTGTGGGTGATTGTTGCATGTTCATACACCATCTACGGTTTACACTTCCTGTTTACAGTATATTATAAATATACTGTATAAATATTATATATATATTATTTTATAGTAATAAAATGTATATTTTTAACCTAATTACAAACAGTTTAATTACAAAAAATGTGTTTTATGTCATAAAATATCCAAGAAAACTCATCCTGTAAATAATTTTTTTACCAGTATCTATCTATCTATCTATCTATCTATCTATCTATCTATCTATCTATCTATCTATCTATTGTGGAATTAACACAAAGAACAAGATAAAGATTTGGAGTACCCAAATATATACTTGAAATAAGCAATAAAACAGAGCAATAAAAATGGTCTTCACAAACTGAGTTCACAACAGAACTGAATACAAAGAGTCAAAATGGGGTTAAGATAGGGGGCTGACAGGAAGGGGTGTGTCCAGGTGGATTAGAACCAGAAGTGAGGTCTTGAGGAGGAATTTTCTCCAGTAGGTCTGCAATGGAGGAAAGAGAGAAGGTGTTAGTGGACAGCGCCATCCCCTGGTCCGGCGGACAATTACAATGATTTAAGCTCATCTGCTGCCTCCAAAGTGAACGTGTGTGACACTATCTCTTACATAGTGAAGAAATGACATAAATTACTCTGGGAACATTTTACATCTCTAGTAACTACTTGCCCTTTTCATTATGTCACCTTTCACCTTGTACGGTCACACTGAAATGCTACTAGTTAGTACCCAACTGTATTACACAGGCAGTTACATTATTTAAATGGCAAAAAAACCTGTCACTCACCTTTGACTTGAATTTTTATTGAGCTGAGTAACTGAGCACTTGTTTGTTTGTCTCAGTTTCTGCTCTGCTGGTCTTTAAAGTATTCCTGTCTGCCAGCAACATGCATGATTGACATCTTTCCAGCCCATAGATCTGAATGAACATGAAAACTTCAGTTGAGGAGGAAGTCAAAACTTAATGGTCAATCAAAAAAAGTAGGTTTTTATAATGAATATTCTGTTCTCTGGATATTAAACATTTGATTAAACATGCAAATACATTGTTCTGTTGATGCTGAAGGTTTGATGATTTATATAGAAAAGTATCACTTTCCTTGTTTAACATTCTTTCATTTTAGCACTCACCCTTTTCCTCATTACAGCTCATCCTTGCTACCACCATCTTAATTCAGTGCACTGTGGAAGCAGAATGTCTGATGAGTGAATCAAATGTCCTTAGAGTATACTGCAGAAAAATACAATTCCCTGAAAGTTTAGAGATGCCACTTTGTAGCTAAATATACAAATTGCACATGTACATATATCTTTGTCCAAAATAATTTAGAAAAATGATAAATTGTTTTACACAAGATTAATTCATCAGTGAAAAAGATTAGAAATATCAAATAGAAGGCTCAACAGCTAAAACATTGTGTTTGTAACCTTGTCATTTTCTCTGAATGAATTTATCTTCAGTTTTTTTGCCCTGTTGCCTTTTATGTTATAAAGTTGTTCAAGAAGCTCCTCCAGTATTTGTCTGCTTCCTTCAGCTACAAGACACAACAATGAGCAAGTGCAGCTGTGGTGGCAATTCTAAGTGATTTTGTGTGATCATATTCTGTGAAGATGTGCCATGTATGGAAAAGTTGTATGATCAATGATTGAAATGATACATTGAGGGTTGAGAACAGAAGAGAAACACATCTAAAGCTAGTATACATAATATGTGTGTTTATGATGAAGTAGTCATGTATGAATGAAAGAAATAATAAGGCATGGATATTACACTGCAGACTTTCTAGTAGTATCACTTCTGTGATGGTGATCTGTTTTATAGTTGCACGCCAATTACCAAATTCAATTTTATTCTGAGCCTATCAGCCCTCAGTTTACTGTGTGTTTGTTTGTATATTATAAGTTTGTCAAGTTTTCATACTTCCCTGATATTATACTGCTTAAATGCAATCTGGGACAAATACTGTAAATGATATCCGTCCTGCTTATTAAAACACTTAATGCAATTAAGGATTGTGGGGCTAAACCCTAACCTGGCATCACTGAGGTAGAGCAGGAAACAATGCTGGCTGGGGTATAAATAAACCTCAGTGTTCATTTACACATCTGCCTTAACTTATTCACACAGAGACAATTTAGATTTGTAAAATATAATATTTTTGCTAAAAATGATATTCTTGAGATTTTTCATTAATTAATTATTATTAATGTTTTTGAATGCTGGGTAAAATGTGTACTACTTGAAACTCCAAACTCTTATCTAATGTCTACTTCAGCTACTCAATATCTGCTGTGGAAGCAGATTAGATAATCTGAAACCACTAATTCACTATACATTATTACATTTCTTTTAGGAGTCAAATAAATTGTTCCCATTGTGGGAGCTTGATTGTAATCCACCTTAACCACACTGTAAGATACTCAATATAAAGTTACAATTTTTAAACGTAGATCGCTTCCTTCTACATTACGTGCACATGAAATCTGAATTCCCTGAAGAGGGATTGTTTGCAAGAGCAAGGTCAATTGCCAATTGCATGCAGCCGGAACTGAAAATTTCAATGTACTCTAGATGATTCTACCATGTGACTTCTCTCAGATTTCAAATTAACAAATTTAGCCTTGCTGACACAGTGACCGTTCCATGAACCTCCATGTCAAGTTCTGTCTCCAAGCCATAAATTAAAGTAAAGCAAAAATATTTCTGCTTGCTCGTTCTACTTATTTTTTAAACTGTTTGGTGTCACATTAACTTTGCCTGAAGGTACACTCGTGGTTTTGTCTTCGATGCAAATTCATTAGAAATTCATCAGATCTCCAAAATTTGACAATGGCTGTTTGGTTATAGTCAAAATGGTCATGAAGCAATAGTCAAAATGGTATATATTTAAAAAGCAAAACACAAGTCTGCAATACTAAACATTTACAGATTAACTTTTCTTTCTTCCTGCAAATATAATTTAGGATGCCATATAATACAAATCAATGAACCTTACATAAGTTAGTTTGAATATTAATGGATGAATGAAAAATGTAAAATCTTTTCTAAGTATTAATACACTTTTAAAATGCAAACATTTGCAGCACTATTTTTATTTTACAGCATCCATTCATCCATTTTCTTAACTTACTTATTCTAATAGAATATTGTGTGGGTGGAACTGGTCACAGCGAATAACACATTAAAGGACAAAGTGACATGCACATTTATATTCACAATTGCACAAATATAGAATCTCAAATCAATCTGATGTGCATCTGTGGAATGTGGGATTCAACTAGAGTCACAAGAGAAAAGCCAACTTTGAGATCCAAACCCAGCACATTGGAGCTTGGAGGGGGTAGCACTGATCTCTTCAGCATGCCAAACTGAAACAGTTAAGATGAAATTGTTTTTGAATAGATTACATCATTATCATGTATATGGGAATAGGTGCTATAATAAAACACAGGAGGGCTTATTTTTTAAGCGTCTCATAACACATTGTTAGCAGACTTTCCGATGCTAGATAAATAACGTGTTTGGATATAGTACAGAAAACACTGTCTTCTTTGAAGTGAAATTTATTAGGTAATTAAGATATCAAAGTGTGTTTACTGCCCCAGTTTTAAACTTTTGTGTATGTGTGATTTTTTTTTCTTTTGATTATAAACTTTCCACAGAAGCCCCCCAGCTAAAACCGTAATTTTAATTATGCAGGGACTTTTGTCACTACAGAATAAAAGACTAAACTTGTCTAATAGTGTACCTCAAGAAAAAAATCATTATTCCAAATAGGCTCCAGTACCCAGTGCTTTGCCTGTTACCACACGCAGCTGGATATCCATTGGTAATTCAATTAGGTGTGAAGGAAGTTGTTGAATGTGTCTCAAAAGAGCTGTTTTTATATATCCCATGGTAGCAATCGGATGATAACTGCATTACATTATAGCTTCAAACTGGGGTTTTGGGCAGCATTCTACCAAATATAGAAATGTTGTATCTTGCATGGTAGAAAACATTTTTGTAGGCAATACTTTTAGCTGTCATTCTCAAAATTAAATGCTGTAAATAAGAACAATACCATTCTAAAAAAAAGAGCATGCCAAGATCAGACTTAAAAATTACTCAGGAGAAATTTGAAAGGCAACCAATAACAGCTTCTGGAGCAAAATATTTATTCAAATTGTTTTAAACAATATAACCTAATTTAATATTACCATACTTAGTGATTTCCTCCTTGTAATGTTTTTGGGATGCTGTTGTTGAACATAAAAAGTAGTTATTGTCTGCAGAAAAAGTGTCTCTCTTCTAATTTTTTCCTATTATATGTTTTCCCCCTTCGTTTAAGTTAATTTTGTGATTGATCAACAGTGTATATTCTATTTTGAATGTGCCCAGCATGCACAAAATGACTAAAAATGTAGTTAGACAAATGCAGCCTGAGATAGATAGATAGATAGATAGATAGATAGATAGATAGATAGATAGATAGATAGATAGATAGATAGATAGATAGATAGATAGATAGATAGATAGATAGATAGATAGATAGATAGATAGATAGATAGATAGATAGATAGATAGATAGATAGTACTTTTTTGTCCCTAGGGGGAAATTTTGCTATACTAAATTTTTCTGCACTACACAGGACACTGTGTATTTTTTAGCTCCTGATGACGAGGAAGAGAACTAGGAAATGGAGGATCAGAGCTTTTGCTTCACATTTAGTTACCACAGTCGTATCTTTACATATAACCACGTGGAAATGACAGAAAAACCAGGACTTGTGGGAGTGACACATTTAGGTTTTTGAAGGTAAAACAAGGAAAGGTATACAGTAAGTGTATTTTCTTACAATCTACCACTCTTTGTTATGTCTTATCCAGAATTGGTTGGTATAAAATATACCAACTGGGCAAAACTATGCCAATTTTGTTTTTATTCAGTGTCAGTTCTGTTCAATTTACTGCAAAGCACAACATGTATGAATTTAAAAGTTCAGTTTGGCCTCGTCAAAGTTATTTTGCTTCAGTCTGTTTTATAAAATGGTATCAATGAGGGTGGGGATGGACTTTTTGCACATGACATTCAAAGTTTGCTTAGCAGTACAGGAAAGGAGTAAAATAAAAAGAAAGTTTTGATTCATAAAGTTATCCTAGTGTCCTAGAAATTGCACTTCACACTTACAAAATTGTGAAAGTGCTGGTTTTGCAGAAAGTGCAAGTGTCTACATTTTAAATGGGTGATGATTAGTTCAGTAGAGGTATTGGTACAAATGTGTTAAAATAGTTTTGCAACTAACTAGGGAATGCAGAGTCAGACAAATATTTTCATCTGCTTATGGCATAGGAAAAACTGTACAAGTCATTTTAGACAACATGCATGCATACATGCTTTTTCTTTGAATAGAATTAAAAACGCATCCTGAAAGCAACAAATATGGACAAAAGGACCATTTAATGAAGTAGCTTCCCAAAATAAAGTATGTAAGTCAAATTAAGCACAGATTTCATCACTTCTAAGCCTGGAATCCTGATTAACATTTTGTTTCATCATCTCACTTTATTTGGTAAGTTTTTCAGGTGTATAAAACATTCCAACTTGAAAACTGATATGTGTTGCTTTTCATATGCCTTTGAAAGAAAATCTTAATAACTTTCAAATTTTATTTGAGAGACTTAATTTTGCTGAAAATCTGCATCTGATCAATTACAAAAAAACACACAAGTGTCAAAAATCAAAAATTTTGTAAGTATTCTGTTCCCTTTGAGACACTCTTTGACTGCCTCATTGTTTTGTTAATTGGACATACATACTGCATGTTGTCATGAGTAGGGGGCAATGACTGTAATACCACCCTGGGAAGTGTGAGGGCTTTGTCATTCATATCTTCTCCTCTTTAGTCAGGAGACCAGAGTATCACAGAATTAATGATACCTGAAGTCACGCCCACTTCTATGACGAGCACCTCCCCTTCTGGGCAAGAATCCATATAAAAGCCAACACTACCCAAAGAAGCAAGTCATGTTCATGGATGTGATGTTCATGGACATTTCTGGTGTAAATGTAATCCTGGATCCACTGCTCTTTTCGATCTACATGCTTCCATTAGGTCAGATTATCTCAAGGCATAACGTGAGTTACCACAGCTATGCTGATGATAGACAACTGCATTTATCAATAGCGCCTGATGACCCTGACTCTCTTGTCTCACTGACACAATGTTTTACTTGTGTTTCAGAATGGATGCGTGTAATTTCTCAACCTACATAAGGAGAAAACAGAAATTTTAGTGATTGGAAAAAATGGATATAATGAGGGTATTAGAAATAAACTTGACCCATTAGACTTAAAAGTCAAGACACAGGTAAAGAACCTAAATTTTAAATCACATATTAATCACATTGGCTGGGATTGGCTCCAGTAGACCCCCGTGACCGTGTGTTCGGATTCAGCGGGTTGGAAAATGGATGGATGGATATTAATCACATTACCAGGAGATCATTTTTTCATCTTAGGAACACTTTTGTTTTTAGTTGACTAGAATACTGTAACGCACTCCTCTCAGGACTACTCAAAAAACACATCAATTGATTGCAACTAGTGCAGAATGCAGCTGCTAGAATCTTAACTAGGAAAAGAAAATGCGAGCACATCTCTCCAGTTCTGATGTCACTACATTGGTTACCCATGTCATTTAGAATTGACTTTAAAATACTGCTTATGGTTTACAAAGCCTTAAATAATCTCACTCCATCCTATATTTCAGAATGCCTCTCAACTTACACTCCAAATCATAACCTTAGTTCTTCAAATGAGTGTCTTCTTATAATTCCGAGAGCTAAACTTAAAAGAAGTGGTGAGGCAGCCTTCTGCTGTTATGCACCTAAAATCTGGAACAGCTTACCAATAGAAATTCGCAATGCTAATAAGGTGGAGCACTTTAAAAAATCTGCTAAAAACCCATTATTTTAATATGGCTTTCTCATAGCTTCATTTTAGTTTAGCCCTGATATTCTGCATATGCATTGTGACGGGTGGCCGGGGCCCATGCCTGGCTGGGACGCCCCTGCAGCATATGTTCCAGGGGAGCAAGCATGGGAAACTCAGTATTTCCCCCTGGACGCTAGATGGCAGCCTCCCTGGGTTGCAGTGGTGCTTCGGACTACCGCAGGGCTTCATGGGAGTTGGAGTTTGGTGCAGCCCTGTTTGGTTCTGCAGGCGTGGCCAGGGGGTGCTGCAGCAGGAGCTGCTGGACCCTTCTGGGCACTGGTTTCGCCACACCCAGAAGTGCAGCCGGATGTCAGTAATCAAGCACCTGGAGCAGTTCCGGGTGCCTAATAAAAGGAGCCAGCCACCACCACTCATTGGCCAGAGTTGGGAGGAGGAGGACAACACTTAGAGGAGGGGTGGTGGTGGAAGAAAGAGAGGAATGTGGTGTTTAATTGGTGTTCCGATACACTTGGGACTGTGTTGTACCTGTGGGGATTACGGAGAAGAAGAAGAAAAATAAAAAGTGTATTTGTTTTATACGTGCCTCCTGTGTGAATCTGTGTCGGGTCGGGTGCTTATATAGCGCCTTTTTACAGCATTTAATTATCAAAATCATTCCTGATGGCTCTGTAATCTGTACTAGCCCCTACTTTCCCTGCTGTTCTTTTTCGGTTTTCTGTGGTGGCAATCTGCACCACCACCACCACCTGATCAACACACTGTGATGTCCCTAAATTGATGGATTAAAGGCTGAATACAATGAGGACTGACTGAGGTAATTTATGTTAGGTAGAATGCCTAGAGGGGGCTGGGCGGTTTCGTGGCCTGGAACCCCTGCAGATTTTGTTTTTTTTCTCCAGCCGTCTGGAGTTTTTTTTTTTTGTTGTTTTTTCTGTCCTCCCTGGGCATCAGACCTTTAATTTGTTCATTTGGAACTCTAATGATCCAACTTGCCCCTACCCCACTAAAGGCATGTCTAAACAAATCTGTGTCTTTATGTGTGTACGTTTTGTAATTAGTAATTTGTAAAGTGGCAATTACAGTATATTTTACCTGTGAAATTTTTATAGAGCAATATACAAAAGTAAACTGAAACTGTCTTAAATCTTTACTAGATATCTGCTTGTCTGAATATTGTGGTTGTAGTAAGTATGATGGAAGATTTATCTACAGGGTCTAGGAACTCTGGTGGGTAGTTTCAAGTGTTTCATGTATAACTGCTTTTAGTAATACTATTTCAAATGTTTGTTTTCTTGTTTTTATTTAGAACTCAAATTAGGTGGCTCCTTCGTACCATTTATGTCTCAATACAATGCACATTGATGTAAATTTAAAGTCTCAAAGTCAGAAAAAAGCTAACCTTTTAAATAAACTACCATCCTGTAAATGTATTAGCTCTAGCTGTTCTGAAAGTGTTTAAAACATCAAAAGTTTTTTGAAAGAAATTATACGCAAAGGTGAAAAGGAGGGTGGACTTCTGTAATCTCAGAACTGTGGTAGGCCGCTAACTATATGTCTTTGAGTGACCTGAATCCTTACTGTACCCTAGTAGATCCGCAGAAACAAATCAAGTCAATAATATAACATTTTGATGAACTCTGTTCATTAATGGTTAAAGATCTTGTCACTTCTGCACTTTGATTACAAAACAAGCAAAATCTCAGTAGCCAAAATTCTGCATTCCACACTTAGTCATTTGTTACATAAAAAAGGCTGTTGAGACAGAAATGATTGCAGATGAAGTGATTAATAGAAATGATTATGTAAACGGTGATAAACATGAAAACACTCTATTTTCTTGTTCAAAAATGGTAAGACAGGATATCCACATCACTACAAACATTAATCAAACAACTTTATCTAACAAAAAGTTCAAAACTTATTTGCAACACCTACTAGTTCATTTTCAACAGCTTTCTTTGAACTTTCCTCAGAAAAGACATATTGTATGTGGTACAGTATTCATGGAAAATCATAATAAACTAATAAAAGGAATGTATACTGTACATGAAAGCTATTTTTGGCAGATGTTGGGCAACAGGCTATTTGTAAGTAAATGTATTTTTCCATTTTCCACCTAATTAATCCATCCATTTACATTTCCACACTTGTCTGGTCCATTATGTTACGTGTATATACACTTATTGGCCACTTTATTAAGTACACCTATTCAACTGCTTATTAATGCAAATATCTAATTAGCAAATCACATGGCAGCAAGTCACTGCACTTAGGCATGTCGACATTATGAAAACAACCTGCTGAAGTTCAAACCGAGTATCAGAATGGGCAAGAAATGTGATTTAAATGACTATGAATGTGGCATGGTTGTTGGTGCCAGACAGGCTGGTCTGAGTATTTCAGAAACTGCTGATCTACTAGGATTTTCATACACAACCATCTCTAAGGTTTACAGGGAATGGTCCAGAAAAGGGAAAATATCCAGCGAGCGGCAATTCTTTGGGCAAAAATGCCTTTTTGATACCAGAGTTCAGAGGAGAATGGCCAGACTGGTTCAAGCCGATAGAAAGGCAACAGTAGCTCAAATAACTACTTGTTACAACTGAGGTATGCAGAAGAGCATCTCTGAATACACAACACATCAAACCTTGAAGCAGATGGGCTACAGCAGCATGGGACCACACCGGGTGCCACTCTTGTCAGCTAAGAACAGGCAGCTATCTTAGCCAGTAAAGCCAAATGAAAACTCTGACAGCTTATGTGACTAAATGGACTTCTGACTGAGTGGGTCTGTTTTTTCACAGCGCGTTCAATCCATCTGAGCCCCGCTAACCCATAAGCTTTTGGCTCAGAGCAGGATGATGCAGCCCTTCATGGGTTTTCATTCCATTGCTGAACACATTGATGCACTCATCACATACTTAATAGTAGGCCAAAATAGAAACACCAGTTAGCCTGTCAGACCTCTGAAACATAGAACAAAACTGGCACCTACACTCTTAAAAATAAAGGTGCCAGAGTGGTTCTTCAGGGAAATGCTATAGGGGAACAATTTTTGGTCCCCAAAAGACCCATCCACAATAAGGTTCCAGAAAGAACATTTTTTTATTTAGGTCTGGAATGAGCTCCACACAGTAAATAACCAGGAACAGATAGTAATAGATGTGTGAAATACCAGTAGGTCACGATTTTAAAAGGACTATGCTGCATATGTACAATAACACAGGCTAAGAGCAGATTTCCATAGTCTGTTAGTTTCCTGCTAGGTAGCCTACCATACATTTTGGTTTTTTTTCTTTCTAAATATTAGGAAGTTTTTCAAAGCACAAATGACCAACTTCATATACAAAGAACATTTCCCAGAATTAAATTGTTCTTTGTCAAGTAATGGCTCTATGACATAAGTAAGGAAGTAAATAGTGCAATCAGAGAACGATTATTTTTAAGAGTGTAGATAGAGTGTGCGCTATAAATTGATAGTGGTTCCTGGTAATAAATACTGCACCATCATGCTCTCTGATCTCGATTCTTTGAAACCATATTTTAAGGTGTGTGGATTTGATGCTTGATCAGATTTTTGATTTTGGTTTTACGTAAGTCATCAGTCAAGCGAAATATTTTAGAATGGTGTACTTCTCTCTCTGTTTATCACATGCATGCAGAAAGGGCACTTGTTCAAAAGTACATTACATAAAGTGCATTCTAACTGATATCATCCCATGTATCTCCGTACTGCAGCTTCTTCAGCTTTTTGACTGATTTCTCTTTTTGAGATAAGAAGATTCACCCTGCACTGATAGTTAGCGGGTTCTTTAAAACCTCCATTACATTACATACTTTTCCAGTGATTTTCTTGTACAGACTTCATTTACATTACCTTAGAGGATTGATTGATGTCATTTATGTTAGGTAGAATGCCTAGAGGGGGCTGGGCGGTCTTGTGGCCTGGAACCCCTGCAGATTTTATTTTTTTCTCCAGCCGTCTGGAGTTTCTTTTGTTTTTTCTGTCCTCCCTGGCCATCGGACCTTACTTTTTATTCTATGTTAATTAGTGTTCTCTTATTTTAATTCTTATTTTGTCTGTTTTTCTCTTTCTTCATCATGTAAAGCACTTTTAATTTAGTCCCATAAATTTACAGATTTCTGTCCTAGATATAGTTTATTTTTAATTCTGATAAGGCACTTTGTGAAAGACAGTAATAATAATAATAATAAAAACAGATTGCTACTTATCTATGACTAACTGCTCATCAAATGAATTCTCATTATTTTTCCCCACAATTTGAGTAAGTTCAGCCCTGTTATTTATTAAATAATATTATGCATCCATTGTCATGCATGTGTGTGCATCCTCCAAGTTCCAGCCAGGTAGGTCATACCACCCCCAGCTAAGTGGGGTGCTGCCACTTAACTGAATTCTTCTTCCTCCACAGTGCAGAAAAAAACTTCCAGTGAGGGCAACTGGCTCGACCCCTTCCAGTCCCTGGGCCATAAATGTATTACACCCCAGATGGAGGCGTCGCTTCTTGTCTAAGTGACTTGAACAAAGGAGCTCCACATCCTAATAATAATTGAAGAAGTCACTCAGAACAACTAAGCCAGGGTGTTACAGTGGCAATTTTTTATTTCATTGAAACACCATTGTGCCGTGTTTTTGTTCAAAACCTTTAAGTAAACGGGGATGGCTAAGTTGGTTTCCCAAAAAATGTATCTGCGTATCACTCTGTCATTCTCTCAGATGACCACACCCTCTATTAATTTTCCACCCTCGCTCTTCCTACTACAGGGTCAGCACCTGCCCTATCTGCAATGGCCACATGGTAGGAAACAACTTTGTGTGGAATGTCAGGCCACCAGTGCACTTACTAGCTATTTCTTGTACAAAAATCATAACTCATGTTGCCAGACAGCTACTTTAACAAACAAAAAATCATGAAAAAGAATTAAGTGTATACCCATGAAATATTGGCCTATTAGGAAATTCAGTATTAAATGATTGCCATTGTATAGACCAGGAACAGGTTTTCCTGTCATCATAGGAAATGTTGCTTGATACGACAAGATTATATCATCCATCCATCCATCCATTTTCCATTCACGGTGGTGAATCCGAACACAGGGTCACGGGGGTCTGCTAGAGCCAATCCCAGCCAACACAGGGCACAAGGCAGGAACCAATCCCGGGCAGAGTGCCAACCCACCGCAGGACACACACAAACACGCCCACACACCAAGCACACAACTAGGGCCAATTGAGAATCGCCAATCCACCTAACCTGCATGTCTGTGGACTGTGGGAGGAAACCCACGCAGACACGGGGAGAACATGCAAACTCCACGCAGGGAGGACCCGGGAAGCGAACCCGGGTCTTCTAACTGCGAGGCAGCAGTGCTACTACTGTGCCACCGTGCCGCCCAAGATTATATCATTTATAGTAAAATAGTTTGTATAATTAAAAATTAATAGTCAAACTTGTATTTTGTACAATACATACAGTAGAATATCACTTTGTACTCATGGGGCATGGTCACCTGCATTGGATACCCAAAACATATTTGTCCTAAATGTGGACTTTGTAAATTTTCCCAATGTTGATATGGATTTCCTCCAAAAACTTTCATTTTCATAGTTTAGAGACATACAGTGCTGTCATAATGACTGCCAGCTCTACCTTAGACCTGTGTGTGGGTTTATCCACTTAAATGGACTGGCATCCAATCTTGGGTGTGTTCCTGTCTTGTACCTAATAGTAGAGGGATTGGCAGACCATGCAATGGATACAGCAGATTTCAAAAATAAATAACTGAATCTGAATTAATATGCTGTCAGAATAGTTACTGGCCATCCTGAGACTTGAAACACTTAATCTAGATCTGAAAATGAATTTATTTGTAAAATTAAAACATTAAGAATTGAACATATTGATTGCTATCTTAATAAATTTTCTTCTGTAGGAATGAAACAATGGTTTCTTCAGAACAGGAATGAGATGTAGGCTACCTTTGTTTTTGTTGCTACTTTTTACATTTTGGAACTTTAAGACTGTACATCACTGTGCTTGTCCTTGTCTCCTACTTTGACCAAATGGAAACGGGTTATGGAGCTTGGAACCATCTTTAAAATGTGTAACAGATCAATAGCCAAATCAACCAGCCCTGAAAATGGTTGGCGCAGGGCAGCCCCATTGCCAGCTTTCACCAGCACTGGTGGCTGCTAGGTCTAAGTGGGCAAGCAGAGTGTATGGTGAGGGCCTGCCTGGACCACTGTGGGTGCAGATTTTAATCATAATAGAAAATATTCAAATGAACACTGTGATGGCTATAAAGTAGAGCAGGGGTCCATGTAAACAGCAGCTGAATATGGGTTGGGAACGATCCAAAATATGTGAGAGCGATGGGTCAAGGGTCAAGCTTTGAATACCTACCTTATTTTGTATGGGGTTCACCTCCCAATCTTGGCCTCATATGCTGTACAGTATGCACAGAGTAATTTTACTGGACATAGCTTAGTAGAAATAGTACAGTATCTAAGATGGTGCCCACTGAAATATAAATACAAATCCAGCATTAACCTTAAAGTGCTCTTCCTCTTTGGCTCTGTTAACTTATTTCTAGTGTCCAGAATTCCGGCTTCACTGTTGTGTCATGTATCTTCAGTCCCAAACATGCTGTCTTGTGTTCTGCCAAATACATGGTGGTGCTGCAGCTGTCCATGGAGTTTCATTTCATTCACATCAGCTAGAGGATTTTTTTTCTTTATTAATTAGCCATCAAATAAATAAAGCATATGTTGATCGTACATCATGTATCTTAAGAGTTTTGCGTAATGGCTTAATCACTCATATTTCACCTACCTAAATTTTACTGAAATTTGCAGATTATTTGTGTATGAAACAAATATTTAAATCACAAATCAGTAGTAATGTGATCTAGTTTTAATGCACTTGGCATTTTTATGCAAGCAAAAATGAATAAATGATATGACTCATGGACAGCGTGGAATTTGGATGTGGAAGTAGATGTGACACAAGTTTGATATTTTAAGTTTAACTTCAAGTTTTAAGTTTAAGTTTAAGTTAAACTTTAAGTTTAACTGCTGAACACTCTACATGCTAGAAAGCTTCAAGAAGACCCTGCATTGTAACTGGAAAAATTCTGCCACTACATTTTCCAAAAGATAAGAAAAGTTTGTTTTCATTTGTGTTTAATTTTTTTTGTTAGCTTATTTCATTTTTGTATCAGATGTATAATGTAATGGCACTGTCTTATTTTTACCTTTTATATTATTGTGTTTCAAGGGTATTTTTGATGGTACGGGGAGTCATTGGTGTGGTACTGCACAATAACATATGCAATGCTGCTGCATTTTTAAGCAGACAAAGCAATGAAATTATTGAGGTGGACAAAACTGATCAATAATGCAAATGTGCATATGTCTCAAACAGCTCAGACAGAATGTGTCCACTTGTGATGTACAGATGTTAAACTGCCCAGTTCCAAATGGATCAGGAAAAGGAAAGGGTGATGCGCTAAAGAATAACTGACAGCCACATAATCAATTCCATCTTTCTTTGCTATTATAGAGAAAAACAATAGTTCTTTATTTAGATAAGACTTGTATTTTGTAATTTTTGAAGCTCCACTGGTGCTTTTTAATGAGTCAAAATAAATCTTTCAACTACATTAGGTCTCTGATGACAGAATGAGAGAAAATCAGACCGAGACATCACAAACACTTTGCCAAATCTCTTGAAAGGAATGCCAGTCTGATTACTAACCTCATTTAAAAAAAAATAAGCAAAAAAGATTCATTCTGAAAGAAGGTGGTTTATATAATGTAAATATTTATACATTCTATATTGAAATTGGAAATATACCTTGTCAAAAACGCAAAAAGTATTTAAGTGTTATGCACAAGTATGAACAATTATTAATTTAGGGGATTAGGTAAACATTATCATTTTGTTGACTATTTGTTTGGAAGGTTTAGGTCCTTTCATAAAGACAAACAAGTGATTCAGCATCCACAAAGCAGCAATCCCACTTTACAGCACTGACTCTTCCATTAGTTATTCCATTATTGTAACATTATTCCTTTATTCACTCACTTTACTTCATGATTCCCTATATAATATTAATACAATAAACTAGTCGTGCAGATAGATAGATAGATAGATAGATAGATAGATAGATAGATAGATAGATAGATAGATAGATAGATAGATAGATAGATAGATAGATAGATAGATAGATAGATAGATAGATAGATAGATAGATAGATAGATAGATAGATAGATAGATAGATAGATACTATTATACACAGAGTAGTGATGTGCACAGACCTTTTGGCAGGAAGAGTCACTTTATGTGACAGGATTTTTTGTAAACTTATCTGTCACCTTGGTAAAAAATGTCCATGATTGCTGATTTTGTCAGATTATCCATAAAGAAACTACAAACACCTCTACTGCATACCAGCTTTAGTTTCCTAATGTAACCAATCCTAGATGAAACGGCAAAAAATGGAATGTAGTTTAATGAAATGCAAAATGGGCCTTAGGTGCAAGCATTCACGTCTTAGCACACCAATTTTTTTTTCTCCTTGAAGTCCCTGTTGTGGGTCACCTACACATACTGTAACAAAAGGTAATCAAAAACAACAATACCCTTTTGCTTTCAGGTTGTTGTCAGCTTTTGAGTTTTACAGCAAAATCTTCCTTTTGCATCTTGAGCTTAAATAAATTTCATTGAATTCATCTCTGTTAATAATGAAAAATCAGGATCAGCAGATTAGCAATCAGCAGAATCAGAAGTTCACAGTGCCTTTCTTGTCCATCTGGATTTTTGACTTTGGACCAAATTAAGTGTGGATGGGCAGTTGTTGATACAGGCAATATAGCATTGATTTTTAGCAATTTAAACAGTGTTTGAAACCCTACATTAGCATCAGACTAAACATATGCAGCATTTCTTGGGCACAATTCTTTTGAACAGGTGTATAAAGAATAAAGGCTTACAGTTCTGTTGGCAGACTCTGCCCAACTGAGCTTGGATGGTACACCCAAAATCTAAAACCTGAGCAATAATTGGTGCATTTCTTTTCCTTTAAGATAGAGCAGACACACAAGCAGACATGGAGACGTATTCTCACAAACACTCACAATTTTTAGCTTTGCTTGGTTGCGATTCCTTCGAGATGATAGGCAGGAAAAACTGTGTCTTATGAAAAATAATTTTTGAAAGCCTCTTATACTTTTTGAAAGAGAGGAGAAGCTGATAACGGCAATAAGCCATAAATCATTACATCTTGCCTGAAGAAGGAGCCCAAGTTGCCTCAAAAGCTTGCATATTGTAATCTTTTTAGTTAGCCAATAAAAGGTGTCACTTTGCTTGACTTCTCACTACATTCATAATGGCTAACATGGTACAACACCCTAGTACTTAAGCATTTAAATAAATAAGCTCTCATTTTATACTACTGACACGTCTGACTCTGTAGATGATGAAATGTTCAGCCTAACTGCTCGAGTTTACCTTATAATTATTCAAGCTTTAGCAAGGTTCAAGAAATGTGGAGATTGGTGATACCCATATGGGATATGTAAAATAATGCCTACT
Source organism: Erpetoichthys calabaricus (assembly GCF_900747795.2). Lineage (NCBI taxonomy): Eukaryota > Metazoa > Chordata > Cladistia > Polypteriformes > Polypteridae > Erpetoichthys > Erpetoichthys calabaricus. The sequence continues at coordinate 201,344,689 of NC_041394.2, forward strand.
GAGGATGAATGCCTTTGCTGCAGAGAGTTGGACTTAGTACCACCCTGATCCAGGGACATGCTTATTTTGTTATACAAGGCTGATGTATATATTGTGCCGAAGGGCCTGATTTTCCAGCCATTATCAGACATGGAGTTTATCACACATGAGCACTATTGGAGCTTGTTGGAGTCTCTGCTCATGAGGTAAACTGGGAGACAGTTTCTGATCTCTCTTACTCTTCCAGAAAGTGAGTGGAGGAGGAGACATACACAGGGCCATGACAATGTTTCTGGTCCACTCCAGAAGCCACATCCCTTCTAGTTGTGCAGCTAAATAAGAAATAACCCAACTGGAAGTTGAAGTTCATTCACTGACCCTTATCTGATGGAGCCATACTGCCCACAAAAGCAATCAAAAACCAGATTGCTGAAGTGATCTTAAGCAACATAATTTTGTTGCTGCTTTTCATTGTTTCCCTTCTCACTGGGGACCAACACTTTATTACTCGTTGTCAGATGTTTGTGTGAGGATTCCTCCCTGAGTTCTCTTTATAAGGTGGTCACTGTGCTGTTTCATAATTTCTTATCATGGGTATGTGCATTTTCAAGCCATTTTAGCTGAAAGGAAATGCTGTTCTCAGCAGTTACATAGTTTTCTTTGTCATATTCATCATTCTCTATTGCTTGCAATTTGTATTGTAGCTTCCATTATATCGAGAGTTCTTCATGTGAAAACTCCACAGACACAGTTGCTGTAAGAAGAAAAGTGAATATGTGTTCTTCCTTCAGGAAAGATGTCAAATGTGCCAAGAGCCTCTTCATTTAATTGTCATAACAGTATTTCAGAAACACAGATGGTATGTTTCCTGAAATTGGAACCATTTCTACATCAATGTGGACGTATGTAGTTAAGTTTTAAGGGCTTTGTTTCACATTTTTGTACCCCATAGACCACTATTGTAAACTGCTGCAAGAAATACTTTTTTTAGGGTATAAACAACACTTCACTTAAGAACACAAGTTTTAAAAGCAAATCAATGCATGACACAACAGTTAAAAATAATTTCAGTGTTTTTGAAGTCTATCTTTTAAAACATATACACATACAGTATACAAAGTTATACTTATGTATATAAACAGATTTCGACATTGTGTTTTGTGTTTATGATGCTTTCTTTTCTTCATACTAATGTATATTTTTAATTATTGTTTAGCATGCTGGAGCCAAATAGAACAGCTTGAATTGTAGCGATCATTTTAGGTGGCTATTACTAACTACTTCCAATTCTCATTCTCTTCTGTGTATTGTGCAATGAACGGGGTCACAAACAAGAGTTACAAAATAAGTCTCTGGGACTGTGAACAGTTTCAGGGGATTGCAATTGTCTTTGAGGCTTATTTATAGTAACCAGGTATTATGGAGTGTTATCATGTCTGTAAGTTAACAGTGTTTCCAAGATAATTCTATACCCAGAAGAAGGTTAATGCACAGACTGGTAATGTTGTCATTATCCATCCATCCATTTTCCAACCCGCTGAATCCAAACACAGGGTCACGGGGGTCTGCTGGAGCCAATCCCAGCCAACACAGGGCACAAGGCAGGAAACAATCCCGGGCAGGGTGCCAACCCACCGCAGGACACACACAAACACACCCACACACCAAGCACACACTATGGCCAAGTTAGAATCGCCAATCCACCTAACCTGCATGTCTTTGGACTGTGGGAGGAAACCGGAGTGCCCGGAGGAAACCCACGCAGACACGGGGAGAACATGCAAACTCCATGCAGGGAGGACCCGGGAAGTGAACCCAGGTCTCCTAACTGCGAGGCAGCAGCGCTAATGTTGTCATTATGCCTGGTTTAAGTCAAGATAGTAGCGGGAAAAACATAACTTGTCTGCCCTAAGAATAAGGTAAGGTAAGCATTTTTAGTCAAGGTGCTCTGAGTGCCTCCTGTGCCCTCTTAGTTCACCTAGTGTGATTAAATGAGTAACAAATATACAGCCATAGCAATTCAGAAAAATTCCAGTTAGTGAGGAGAAAACTCAGAGTTGTTTTCAAGACTGTATAAGTCAGAGCAACAAAACAGAAGATGTTTTGGATGACTCATCTTAACAGATTATTTAAAATCAACGGTACTGAGCACAAGTGTATGGTTGCATTCACAATAGATGTCTGAGAAATTTGATTTTGTTGTTGTGGTTATGAGTTCAGAAAACATTGGCAAGCTCTCATTATTAAGCTCCTGCAGTGATTCAAAAATTATAATCATTTGATGTACATTTCACCTGTTGTTTATGATGAGGAACCTGTGGGAATGGACTAACATGATTGAAATCACCAAATACTAACTATTAAAGTAAAGTCTGCATACCATTACGGTGAGATGCAAACATCACGTAGCACAATCACTGTGACTGATTAGGAAGTGTGGAATTAGAACACCAGCACTGGTTAATCATAAAACAGATCAATTGCCTTTAAATTTGAGAAACGATTTAGCTGCATTGTTTGCAAAGTGGATAGTAACGCATGGAAGAGCTGCGACCAGGTCAGTCTAGCCAAATTGCCGTGACTCAGGCTACAGAGCATTCCTTGTAATTGCTTAGTGTTTAAACCAAAAGGGTTGTTTTTATTTATTTGATTTCTATTAGAGTAGATGCTCAGTAGTAGGAAGGAGAGGTCTTCTTTTATATCTTGAGGGTACATTGACACACTTTCCAGGCCTTACATCTACATTTCATATTTGAGTTTATGCTTATTTCTAATACATTATTGATCATGAATTCCTTATATGATGAACTGTAAATCTGGTATATTTTGCAGTTCCAAACAGTCATAACCCAACAAAGAATAAATAAGAAGCATAAACTCAGATTCTGTTCCAAGGTGAGTCTCATGGCCATAATACTGACAACCAGGACCTAAACCTATTAATACTTTATGCAGAAAGTTAATAAAAATAACAACTGCAAGAAAATACAAGGCAAATACAAGAGGAGCTAGAGTTTGAGGAAATTCAGGGAATTTCAGCTGCACCCAAGAGGTTTAATTCGAATGGCAATGTACTGTCAATGATCCATCCATCCATCCATTATCCAACCCGCTATATCCTAACTACAGGGTCACAGGGGTCTGCTGGAGCCAATCCCAGCCAGCACAGGGCACAAGGCAGGAAACAAAGCCCAGGCAGGGTGCCAGCCCACTGCAGGGCACACACACCCACACAGCAAGCACACACTAGGGACAATTTCAGATCGCCAATGCACCTAACCTACATGTCTTTGGACTGTGGGAGGAAACCGGAAATGATATCAAATTAAAATTTATGCTTTTGCACTTATTATTGTAAATGTACCCTTTATTTGAAAATATTACTTTTACTGAAATTGGTTTAATAGATGAGTCAGTGTTTACACAAAGCATTACTGAGCATAAAAAGTTAATGGTGGCATCTTGAAAAAAGACAGAAATTCATTTAACATATGGTTTTTCCACCACTATTTTTGTTCCTTTTAATTGTACTCTTCAGACTCAATGAATCTACCGTATGTACAGTATAAGGTTATAAAGATTGGGAAAAGAAAGCTAGTCTGTGAAATGTCTTGTTTATTCTTAGTGTTGTATTAAATTGTGCCTTGTGTAGCTGTGGGACCTTATCAGCACTGGAGCACAGTCATGTGCAGTACAGGGCAGGAGCCATACCTTAAACATAGTGGAATGTGCTCTGATGTTAATCATGAGTATAACCATGGTAGCAGTAGTACTGAGCCACCATCACCTTGAGTTTCTGCTTATATAAAGTGACCCTAAAGACCCAATTGTAATGGTACACATAAAAACAGAGTGTGTTCTGGTTGGGCAGGTTATATGCCTCTTCACCCAGCCACAATGCCTGAGGTCAGTTTACCAATCCTTAGTGGCTATAGTTGGAACCCTAGGGTTAAATAGTCTTATGGCATGGAAGTGGAATAAGGACACCGGACAACTGGGAAATTATTGTTGGAAGACCTACAGTTCAAGCATTTGCTTCCTACTACCTACTGTAGTCAGATATATAAAACATGCGTACACACAAAAAGAGGCCTGAAATGTGCATATTCAACTTTTCATGCAAAACTCAGGATTTATAAAAGAAAAGTTTACTGCAAAATTTGAATATATTTATGGCAACTCTGACACATCCGTATGCAAGATTTCGGAGAAACTTAGAAATTACAATGCTGTGATTAAGTAGGGAAATGCAGTCAAACAAGCCAAATAATGACTCACATGTATAATAATGAATATGATGTACAGACTCTATTTTAGTTCCATTTTAAGTGGGTAAATTCTACGTATTTATATTGTAGAACTTTTCTGGTATTTCATCAGTTTATACTGGTCTGGTCCCATTATCGTGAATCCCAAAGTAATGAAATTTTCAGAATAATAAATGGGCAACATCATGTTTAATAGAATTCATTTTAACAAAATGTAAATTTCAGTATAGTGAGTGTTTTTTCAACCAAAAATGACCACTGAAGATAATAATGGATTGCAAAAAATACTTAATGTCATGCCTACACTTTTTGCTGAGTCTTGGGAACCTTGCAAAAGGCAGTCTCTTTCTTGTTATTACAAACGAAATTAACAGTCTTTTACGAAATTTCCAGTCTCAATTAGTCTTGGTGACAGTGTAGGCAAGACATCATACACATAACAGAATTCTGAGTGAGAACGTCCGCATGGGTAATTGTGTCGTGTGCAGATACTGTACAGTTTTGTATACATACCTGTATTTCTATGAAAGGACAATTACATTAACTTCTCATTTTCCATCTGTATTCATACCTGAATTTCTACAGAGGTGGCACGATGGTGCAGTGGTAGCGCTGCTGCCTCGCAGTAGGGAGACCTGGGTTTGCTTCCCGGGTCCTCCCTGCATGGAGTTTGCATGTTCTCCCCATGTCTGCATGAGTTTGCTCCGGGTGCTCCGGTTTCCTCCCACAGTCCAACGACATGCAGGTTAGGTGGATTGGCGATTCTAAATTGTCTCTAGATAGATAGATGGATAGATAGATGTGCTTGGTGTGTGTGTGTGTGTGTGTGTGCTCTGTGGTGGATTGGCACCCTGCCTGGGATTTGTTCCTGCCTTGCGCCCTGTGTTGGCTGGGATTGGCTCCAGCAGACCCCCGTGACCCTGTGTTAGGATATAGCGGGTTGGATAATGGATGGATGGATGAATATTGTAGCAGTTTAAGCAACGTCTTTTTTTATACAGGTATTGTCCAACTTGGGTCACAAAGCTTTACAAGAAACAGGAAGGTGAGTCCAGGTTTCCAAGGAAAATACATGCACTTTATTACTGTATAGAGAAGGCAGGTACTGTCTCAAGACTTCATTCAAAATAGGAGCTGCTACTTCAGTACTCAAGCACACAAGATAGGAGCCATGACACGGGGAAAATTGTTTTGCTTTAGCTCCCATCTTCAGATTAGAAGAACACCAGTGGTTTGCAGACCAGGAGAATATGAAGAAGAGCAGGTCAAAGCCCTGTGTTAAATGTTCTAAACATCATGTGACAAGCATGTTACACAGTAAACCTGATTTACTGTTTACCAGATGCAGCAGAACAGCCATGTCCTTGTGCTGCTGCTGTTAGAGATGGTGACTTGCTGGTGACCCCGGTCGCAATAGTATATGTATTTTTCCTATATTTGTTATAACAGAATTTCCGTTATAACAATATATTTTTATACTCCCATAAATTTTGTTACAACAGGATTCCACCAGTATATAGTAAGGTACCTGTTGTCACTTCTCAATGAATTTGCCAACAGGTCAGGAGTATATCGGAAAGCCTTCACTCCTTGTGCCCACTGTGCTGGCTATTAACTTATCAACTATGTGCTACAGTCTTCGTAAGGGGTGGGGGTACATACATAAAACATTACGTTATTGGCAGTTTAAAAAGGCAATTTACAGCATTGTCCAGTTTCCTAACATGACCAGTGCACTGTACCACGCTCATTTCAATAAAGGGATATAGCAAAAATAATACTGCTTTTGTTAACAGTAAACAGTTACATTCCATTAATGCACAAGTATTCTGTGATGCCAAGATGAGTCTGACAAACATCATGGCTCAGTGGCCTGGGTCAACCCTTGGTTCAATTATTTTGAGGTAAAGTAGCTTTGCCGATGTGATGGTGGCTGACTTGTTGTTAAGCTAACTAGCTGAACCCTTAATTTTCCAAATGGCTTGTTCTATTCATTAATACAACAATCATGTCATTACATGTGTCAGGTGATACTGGCTATCTGTTCAGACTCTGGCATCTTATACCTTTCCCCGATCTCCAAAATACTGAGGGAAGATGCTATAGTGTTGCGCATGCTCTTGTGCACTCAGTTGCCAAGTGCACATTAGAACTCGATGCATCGGGGAAGCTTCTCTACCAGCCTGTGAAGTGAAGTTCTGCAGCATAATGACTGCATATGTACAAGGTTGATTGGCATGGTCCATATACGGTTATCTCAGGGCGGCAACTGGGAGGGGTTTGAGGCAAGCTCACATATGCACATGTACAAAATGATTGTGATTTATGAAGGTAGATTGTGTAGAGATGTGTGCATGCCAGGTTTTAAAAATTTTTTTTTTGGTTCATGCATTTTCCTGTTTTTTAGCATACATATATAATCATACTCAGATCAAAGCAAAGTTTTAAAAATGAGACTCCTGGACTCCATGGACATCTAGTGCTGCTAAAGTAAATACTAAGAAGACAAGCAGGAACTTCAGAGACCTTTTCCACCTAAAAAATAGTTGCTTGGATATTTCCAGAAATTAAAAAGTCCCTTCCTGCTATAGCCTCACTGCGTGTGAAGTCTGAAAGGAAGCCAGTGACAAACACTCAGAAGAAGAGTGCCCAGAGAAAGAAGAATAAGTTAGACAATGTACTCATGGTGTAACATTCAGGTGTGTTTGGCAGTTGACTGATATGAACGTTGGAGCATTTTACTTTTTTTTTTTCACTTCATTGAACAATTATTACCTTTTTGTTTATTAAATAGTTTTGTAACAATGAGTCATATTTAAAAGTTTTAGCGACAACAGAATGAAATGACATGTGTTAGTAGACAACATTACATACACACTTTTTAACAGCTCTCTACAATGGAGTTATAAACAGAGCACAAATAGGCTCGTGTTGGCTCAATAACTTTCATAAACAGAAGATTGCTATGCACATAATATGAAAATGGTACTGATGGATGTGTGTTACTGGTGGAGGGTCTGTGACTAATTGTTGTTCAACTTTCTTAACCTTAACATTTTTGACAGTATACCCAATAGAGTAGTACCCAATAATTAACAAATGAAAAATATCTATTAATACAAAAAGACAAATACTAGCATAAAATCAGTATCAATATTACCATGTTAATGGAGAAAAGGAAGTTCCCCATCTAGCTTTTAATGTTAGTTAAAATACAGTTATTCATTAAAATTATATACATAAATAAGTATGAACTTGGAAAGGAACCGATTCATTGTACACTATAATGGAAGTGTAAATAGCACACAATGGACAAGAAGATCAGGGGCCTGCAGGAACTGTTTGTTTATATCTGGGACTGAAAGGTCAGGGGCTGGCAGCTTAAGCCCACTGAAGAGTAAGTGTACCATATCTCAACCAAATTGGCCCTCTGAGGGATGAGTTGTTTCACACCTTCACATATTAGTTGGGAACATACCTAAAAAATAGAATGCAAGAGCAGAAGGAGCCCTTAATGTTGGGAGGTAAATGGATGAGCCACATGCCTTGATTCACTGGGATATAAGTGGTTTTAGGAAAGCCCTGAGTGCCTGCAGGGTTTTATGTGATTATTGTTGTTGTGTTTTCTCCTTTTGTCTCTCATACCCTGTGTCATTCTGTTTGTTAATTTTTTGTTATAGTAAACTTCTTATGTCTGTTTATGTCATGATACTTTGCATTATTTGGGTTTAGTGATGGCCATGAGCCCCTGGAGCAGAAATGGATAATAAGTTACTTTACACTGATTTCCAGTATTTTGAGTTGTAGCACACATCACTGCCTGTACCAAGTTTAGAGGTTACAGGGTCTGAGAAATTTAAAAAAAAAATGGAATGAGGAATGTTTGGAAGGTAATTACAGATTTGGCACTTTCAAAATGCTAAGTTCAAAATAGGTTGTATTTGGTCAGAGAACTGGTTAACAATGGAAAGCAGGCTTAGAAAAAAAGAATCAACCTCTCAACGTGTTTGGTTGCACAACATACCTGAAATCCACAGGAGACAGAGAATTTGAGGTCATTTGGTTGGAGTCAGGTCTGCATTAAAAAAAGGTAGCTATTTTTTAATCCCCTATTAAGCCATCAATAAAGTTAGAATTGTTAACTAATTGTATTTTTGCAAGGAAACAAACAAAAAGGTCATACAGTCAATTTCAGCATGTTTAATGTCTGACTCAGGACTTCAGCATTTGCTTTGTTATTGCAAATTTGCTGGGATTTTAATGCTATTCTGTTGAGATAGACATTTAAAATGAGGAAAGAACATTAAAATGAAAAGGAAATAATAATCATATTTTATGTTCCCCATCTTATTTATTGAAAGAAGAACTGCAATGAAATAACTTTCTGTTTTTCCTTATTTGTTATTAATGAGCCATTTATAATATGACATGATCTAATTTTAATATCCAGTAATGTTTAAGCCATAAGTAGTTAAGACCAATTCCATGTCCACTAAATCAATCTGATGGATAAGGCCTTTCACTAATATGATTAATATTATTGTGGAAAGGAGCAGCAAATTATGAGCAATTTAAACTCTTGACAGGGGAAATGCCCCACCAGACTTGGATAATTACTCCACACAATGGCAGAGGTCCTAGACTGAGTCGCCACTGTCTTTGTTTGTCCTTGGCCTGCTCTGTCGAAGGGGGAGGGTGTGAGGGAAACCAAGCCATGCTTCTCCCACTGTGCCTGTTTAGAATATACAAATATTATTAAGAAATGCTGGCCGAGGTGGTACCGCTGTATTTAAATGTCTGGCTAAAGGCAGGAAATGAACTGCAGGGTCCAGCGTGGTTTGGTCTCTTGTTTGTTAGGCTTTTGTGTGTTTTCTTAAGGGTTGCTAATTACTATGATACAGCACTGTGGGAATATCAATCAGGCGAGTGCCTCGGGCAAACACGTATAGTATTCTGAAGGGGAGACAGAAACTAATGCTGCACTTAATATGTAATAAATGGTTTCATTACCCAAGTGCCTCATAGTCTCCTGTTCTGTGGTACATACTCTATGTGCGAGTCAGTACGGGTATGTCTTACATTTAACAGGGAAAATTTAGTGAAGGGCAGTCACAATTTGTTGTGTGCATTTTGTAACAATGATGCCTTCTTCATTTTTTAAACTAGAATGGTGTAGGGGTTACCTTTGCAGTTTGGAGAAGTTAAGAGCCATCATTACAAACTGACAGCCTACTGAAAGCCCTGATACATACACCATAGCAGGAAAAAACATAAATGTGTATGTGTTGTAGCTTTTACTTTTGTATGCTGTTCCTTCCTAAAAACAGACAGTATGACTGACAAACAAAAACTGAAAACAAGTATGTATACAGTATATATAAATATGCCAGTGCAAAATTTAAATGCATAAGGACACATCTGTTCAAATTCATAATAACACTCTATAATAGCCATAAAACAAGTACTAGTTAGAAATCATATATACAGTGCATCTGGAAAGTATTCACAGCGCATCACTTTTTCCACATTTTGTTATGTTACAGCCTTATTCCAAAATGGATTAAATTCATTTTTTTCCTCAAAATTCTACACACAACACCCCATAATGACAATGTGAAAAAAGTTTACTTGAGGTTTTTGCAAATTTATTAAAAATAAAAAAATTGAGAAAGCACATGTACAGAAGTATTCACAGCCTTTGCCATGAAGCTCAAAATTGAGCTCAGGTGCATCCTGTTTCCCCTGATCATCCTTGAGATGTTTCTGCAGCTTAATTGGAGTCCACCTGTGGTAAATTCAGTTGATTGGACATGATTTGGAAAGGCACACACCTGTCTATATAAGGTCCCACAGTTGACAGTTCATGTCAGAGCACAAACCAAGCATGAAGTCAAAGGAATTGTCTGTAGACCTCCAAGACAAGATTGTCTCGAGGCACAAATCTGGAGAAGGTTACAGAAAAATTTCTGTTGCTTTGAAGGTCCCAATGAGCACAGTGGCCTCCATCATCCATAAGTGGAAGAAGTTTGAAACCACCAGGACTCTTCCTAGAGCTGGCCGGCCATCTAAACTGAGCGATCGGGGGAGAAGGGCCTTAGTCAGGGAGGTGACCAAGAACCCGATGGTCACTCTGTCAGAGCTCCAGAGGTCCTATGTGGAGAGAGGAAAACCTTCCAGAAGGACAACCATCTCTGCAGCAATCCACCAATCAGGCCTGTATGGTAGAGTGGCCAGACGGAAGCCACTCCTTAGTAAAAGGCACATGGCAGCCTGCCTGGAGTTTGCCAAAAGGCACCTGAAGGACTCTCAGACCATGAGAAAGAAAATTCTCTGGTCTGATAAGACAAAGATTAAACTCTTTGGTGTGAATGCCAGGTGTCACGTTTGGAGGAAACCAGGCACCGCTCATCACCAGGCCAATACCATCGCTACAGTGAAGCATTGTGGTGGCAGCATCATGCTGTGGGGATGTTTTCAGCGGCAGGAACTGGGAGACTAGTCAGGATAAAGGGAAAGATGACTGCAGCAATGTACAGAGACATCCTGGATGAAAACCTGCTCCAGAGCGCTCTTGATCTCAGACTGGGGCGACGGTTCATCTTTCAGCAGGACAATGACCATAAGCACACAGCCAAGATATCAAAGGAGTGGCTACAGGACAACTCTGTGAATGTCCTTGAGTGGCCCAGCCAGAGCCCAGACTTGAATCCGATTGAACATCTCTGGAGAGATCTTAAAATGGCTGTGCACTGACGCTTCCCATCCAACTTGATGGAGCTTGAGAAGTGCTGCAAAGAGGAATGGGCGAAACTGGCCAAGGATAGGTGTGCCAAGCTTGTGGCATCATATTCAAAAAGACTTGAGGCTGTAATTGCTGCCAAAGGTGCATTGACAAAGTATTGAGCAAAGGCTGTGAATACTTATGTACATGGGATCTCTCAGTTTTTTTTATTTTTAATAAATTTGCAAAAACCTCAAGTAAACTTTTTTCACGTTGTCATTATGGGGTGTTGTGTGTAGAATTCTGAGGAAAAAAATAAATTTAATCCATTTTGGAATAAGGCTGTAACATAACAAAATGTGGAAAAAGTGATGCGCTGTGAATACTTTCCGGATGCACTGTACATATGTGAGAGAGAGAGATGGAAAGGGAACTCTGTATGCACAAAGATATAAATGTATATATACAATGTAGATCTATCTATCTACTGATCTATTACTAATGTTTAAAGTGCTTATTCACAGTAGACCTGAAAGTGGATTTTGTTGATTATAAAATGGTAAATTAGGGTGGAGAAATTTTGAGAAATATGGGGAATTAACAATGTATATGTATAGATAGATAGATAGATAGATAGATAGATAGATAGATAGATAGATAGATAGATAGATAGATAGATAGATAGATAGATAGATAGATAGATAGATAGATAGATAGATAGATAGATTTGTAACTATTTAAGATTATTTTGTTAAGATGAAACCATTTCTTTTCCTGCTCTAAAAGAAAAATTCTAAAAGAATGATGGGGGCGGTTTCTTCTTATCAAAAGTTGTACAGTTATAATCCAGTGATGCAGCAGAGCCAGCCTCTTTCACCCTTACAAGTAGGTGGAATTCTAATGAATCTCCGCTACACTGGATCTCATTGTTAATGTACCACCAGTATCCTTTTATTAGCCTGTGTTTAACACTTCATGATGCAGTTTAAACCTGCATTCAAAAAGATTCTGTTTAAGATATGAATTTGTTTCTCACATTTCCATACAATTCCCTTTTATAAATAGTTCACAAAGATCGTCTTTTTTTCCATCGGACAAGAATCCCTGCTTTCATATCCTAAGAGTACCTAAGAGACTCTGTGTGTGCAATAATCAAGGCCAACACCACAGAGCTTTACTTCAGCCAGGCTTACTTGCTCTTTCTGCTCTCAGCTGGGGTTCATTGCTGGGTACTGAGACTCCCTAAGCTCAGTTTCATTGCACAGAAAAGATTGAACTCACACTGTGACTGAAAGAATGCTGCAGAATCTGATTACTAATGTTTATGCAGTTTCTTTTTTTATTTAAGGTGACCATCTGGTTTTGGATGAGGATTAAATGTAGAAAACAGCTTTTAATTGCTGTTATTTACATTTTTGTGTTATCCAGACTTATTTGAAGACTGAAATGTTCTAGATCATCAGTTTCACTTAAAAGTGTACACATGCTTGAACTATTTTCGATTTAAAAATGATATACACACATACTTATGTGCGTAGCATATCAAAACATAAACAGTTTCACTGTACATTGCAGAAATGCCTCATTGAATGTTTTTTTTTTTTTTGTAAAATACTATAGGGAGGTATACAGGGCTTTTTCCTATGACACTTTTAATTGAAATGCACCATTTATGGAGACATTGAATGCTAATGTTTATTTTAGTCTTATCTGGACATTGCACGTATAAAACCCATTCTTGTATGAAATTGTTTCTATGCACTGAATTGGCATTGGAGATGTAAATTTAAATTTCATATCTGGTCATATCTTTGGATAATTCTTATTTACTGTAATGTTCAAAACAATTGTAATCTTTCTAAAATATATACTTACATTCATACATTTTACTACCAAATAAATGGAAGTTTTGTGACAGAATCAAAAATTCACTATCAAATTAAGTTCTATCTGCCACCTTGAACACATTGAGGAAAGTGTATTTTAGCATGGTATATGTACTGTATGTCTGTGGAAAACTGAAACAAAAAAATAAAAATTACAAACATTCATCATAGAATTATGCATTTATGGTTGTGTGGGGCTCCTGGATGACTACATTCTAGCAAAGATAGAAAATTTTAGAGCAAGCAGTTTTCAAGTTATCCGTCCTGTTACCCATGTACAATAATAACTACTGAAAAGTGTTTGTCTTGTTACAGGCTCCAGGCCTATTGTTTATGGTCAATTTTAGTCCAGAACGTATCCCCATATCCTTCAAAAACAGTTTGACCTATGTCCAATGATAACTGCTATAGAAATTGTCTATTTTAGCCATGATTTCTCCAGTCCCCTCCATTTAGTCATGTGACCAGGCTTATTGATTTGCAAAATTTTTGTATGCGTAGTTTTTGAAATACACAATTTATTTAAATGCTAGCAGGTAGTAAAATAAATTTACAAATATTTGATATCTATTGTCCTATGTGTACCTTCAGCTCCTTTCTTCAGTATCTTTGTACGTCTGACCCTCTCTTGACCGGTGCACCCTCTCTCATCAAGTTCTTGTAAGGCCTGCTCTTCCGACTTTGCCATTTCTCTGAGTCTTGCTTGCCTCCTCTCCTCTTTTATGCTTCCTGTCTTTGAAGGCAGCTCTCAGCATGCCTCCTATGTCTTTAATCCTCCTTGTGTGTCTACACCCACACTTCTCTTTCAATCATGTCACCAAAGCCAAACTGACCAATTAGATTGCTCATAGGGACTGGATACACATACAGACCTTAACATTTCATTATATAGTAAATACATAAATGTAGAGATGTAGGAACATTTAACGGCATGCCACACACTCACAAAAATTTATAAGTGAAGATAGCTGACAGCTTGTTTGTTCTACCAGAGCAAATACTGAACGATGAAGAGAAAGAAATGAACGCACACAAACACAAACACACACACACACACACACTATGACAGATGTGTAAAGGTTGATATGTATCAATCTGTCTGTCTATGCCGCTTGTTTACTTCATTTGTCCCAATGTGTTGCTTCATATTAAATATATTTTAACTTGTTCATTCACTTTCCTGTTCATTTTACATTACATTTATTATACATAATACAGTAATCCCTCCTCCATCGCGGGGGTTGCGTTCCAGAGCCACCCGCAAAATAAGAAAATCCGCGAAGTAGAAACCATATGTTTATATGATTATTTTTATATTGTCATGCTTGGGTCACAGATTTGCGCAGAAACACAGGAGGTTGTAGAGAGACAGGAACGTTATTCAAACACTGCAAACAAACATTTGTCTCTTTTTCAAAAGTTTAAACTGTGCTCCATGACAAGACAGAGATGACAGTTCTGTCTCACAATTAAAAGAATGCAAACATATCTCTTCAAAGGAGTGCGCGTCAGGTGCACAGAATGTCAGAAAGTGAGAGAAAACTAAACAAATCAATAGGGCTGTTTGGCTTTTAAGTATACGAAGTACTGCCGGTACAAAGCTGTTGAAGGCGGCAGCTCACACCCCCTCCGTCAGGAGGAGGGAGAGAGAGAGAGAGAGAGACAGATAAAAACAAAGAGTGAAAAATCAATACGTGCCCTTTGAGCTTTTAAGTATGCGAAGCACCGTTGCAGCATGTCGCTTCAGGAAGCAGCTGCACACAGAAGGTAGCAACGTGAAGATAATCTTTCAGCATTTTTAGACGAGCGTCCGTAGCGTCTAGGTGTGCGAACAGCCCCCCTGCTCACACCCCCTACGTCAGGATCAGAGAAAGTCAGCGCAAGAGAGAGAGAGAGAGAGAGAGAGAGAAAGAGAGAGAGAGAAACAAAAGTAAGTTGGGTAGCTTCTCAGCCATCTGCCAATAGCATCCCTTGTATGTAATCAACTGGGCAAACCAACTGAGGAAGCATGTACCAGAAATTAAAAGACCCATTGTCCTCCTTTATTATTGTGCAGGATAATCAGTTGTATTGTATTGTAAAATCTTCCATTGAGTGATTTCCTGTGGCATCACTAAAGACTATGCCACATGATGATTTTTCCAGCGATTTTCAGTAGTAGCCTTCTTTTACATGACCTTAGTGAGTCAAAGGCAGTCGCTCACGTGAAGCCGATCACATAATGTGACATGCCCAATGACTCACTTCAACTAGTCCACAACTCGCTCCCACAAAATTAAACAGGCAGCGATGAGGAATAAGGAACCCAAGTGTTTTGAACCTTGCAAACAGAAGAGAGGCTTGTCTTCCTGATGTCTCATGCTTTACGGATTTCAGCCGAATGGAAAAAAAAAAGTTCTGTGCCAGAGCAATTAGCCCTTTGAACAGCTTTGGCTCAGTCAGATATCACGTTATTGGCTGTGCAAAAAAAAAGCGATGAGCATAACTGCATTGGACAGTCGTCACATAATTTCTAAACGTACCAAAGGCAGCGATTTTCAGTCATGTAAATTGACATGGTCTGGCAATGCGATCGGCGATTGTAGTTGTCTAACCTGATATAATCCACAACTAGCATGTGGCATTGGCTTTAAGTGTAATTTGCATAGAAGTACTGTATGGACCATTCCATACCAATTTTTTAATATTTGAAATTCAGTATAATTCTTATTTAATGTTAAAAATGTTGCTATTTTTTTCCAGGAGTACCAAATCGTAATGAATATATTTACAGTGTTACTTTCTTATGTTTAAAATTTTACTGGTTTTGAAGTGTCAATGCTATTTAAGTATCAAGTGAGACACAGTTTTAATACTACTAGACAAAGAGCCCGTTTCGACAACGTAAGATGAAACGGGCACGAGTTTGTGTCAGCAGTGTATGAAGAACAAATGATAAGTAACGAAGAAGTTGTTTTGTAATGATTGTAGTCTGCTTTATTCATTACTGTACAGGCTTGTACTGTTAGTTGATGAGTTTTCCAGTCCTATAGTATAATATTGAATGATGAATGTTCCAGTATAATATGGAATAGTAATAAGTATAAGCACCACAAACCTGATATAGGTGTATTGAATGAATGCGTAATTGAATCAGAATGCGTAATTAGGCCTCGAGCTGTAGTCGAAATCGCCTTTCAGGCCTCTAGAGCTTTAATCGAAGTCGCCTTTCTCTTTGAATTTTTGCGGCCGTAAATCTGCAGCCTGCCGCGATGTTGGGGTTGGATGTCGGTCTTGTAAGGTTTTTCGGGCAGCTGCGCAGAAGGCGACTGCGCATTCGGCTTCGGACGTGCACAGAAGGCGACTGTGCATTCGGCTTCGGACGGACGTGAGTGAGTGAGTGAGGAGGCAGGCGAATTATGTATTAAGATTATAATGAATGCTCCATTATCTGTACTTAAATCCATCTTATCCACCAAATGAGAGAGAGAAGAAGAATGATAGAAACTAAAGTAGAAGGCAATCAAGTAAAAAAACAAATGGCTGACAGGCTTGTAGTGATTAAGTGTGTTCAGTACTTTAAATAGTGCCAGCTGACAACAGCATTCATGAAGAGCTTTGACACACAGAAAAACTGTTGAATTGTTCCTCATTTGGTAAATTTAGTTTTCTTTCATATATACATTGCTCTGTAGTAGGCAGGTTATGAATCTTCTTTTCATTCTTCTTTTAGATTAGAAGCCTTTATTGTCATTATGCCATGTATAATTGAAATATTGTCCAACAAATTTTGAATGGCAAATCAGTAGTGTAGTGGAGCAGAGTTTATCACAAGTGTTCATATAACAATGGTCTTTCTAATAAGGAATTAGCAAGGGACTGCGTTAGCATCCATTTACTTGAAAAAAAGTACATTCCCAAACCTGCCTAATCCAGTTCAGGGTTGTGATTAGCTAGACCCTATTCCCCTAAAGCTGGACACACGGCAGGAAACAGCCCTTGGCAGGGCGCCAGTCCATCATGGGTCACACACACTTGCACAACCCTACTCACTTACTCCTGCTTAGAGTTTTGCAATTAACCTAACCGCACATCTTTAGGGATGTGGGAGGAAAATCTGAATACCCATGCAAACACAAGGAAAAACTGCAAACTCGATAGAGATAATAACTAGCTGCAGGATTGAACTCAGAGCACTGGTTCCTTGATACACTCCGTCAGTCAAGGAAATAAATAGGTAAAGATTACTTGTATTCTGAAATAGAAAAATGAAAGATTGAGACATTGTGTTTCAAATGTTTAGCTTTCAACTTAAAGAAAAAGCAGATGTGGTATGTTGATGTAGAAGGAAGGAACAAAGACAGATGAAGATGAAACGGATGACAGACCTGAGTGGATATGAAAGGCACTCATTAGAGGAGATGAAGGGAGAAATTTACTTGGTCGATCAGTGCCGGAAGAACCCACTGTGTTCTGTAACCCTTTTTATCTTCCTTACCTTTGTTCTCCCTTTGTCCACCTATAGATCTGATCTGCTTTTTCAGGCATGTAACACATAGCTAAATAGAGAAAGTGTCAAACCATTACATCTTTCATTGTTTTCACATTCAAATAACTATTAGAAAATAAATAGGGCCATGAAGGGATGAGAGTTTATAGTGATTATGAGACTTTCTCTTACGTAAGAACTGTAGACTAGTAAAGTTTAAGCAGAAGCCATAGCAAATGCATGTGACAAAAAATGGTTGGGGCCTAACAGGACTTATCAGAAATAAGACGTATTCCAAATTGTATTACTGATAGACTAAATCATGAGAGAGATGTAAAGGTTTGAGGTGACTGTGTCCCACAAAGACAAAGAAGGAATTTATTCAGTCTAGAATTCACTCACTGTCTGCAGATTTAAGTGTAAGGTCATATTCTCAGCTAGCACATATTATCTAAAGATATAACAATTTGGAAGAGCTGCTGTAGTCTTGAGACACTTCCATTGTCAGTAGTAGTGCTGCATACAGTAGATTTGTAAATTGGAAAGCCGTTATGTAAAAGAATGAAAAATCTACAACAGTGTTTGATGGGCAAGCCATTTATGTATAGTGACATCATTTTTACCTGCAGATAGTTTGGTGGATGTAGTTCAAGTTAACAGACCATCTTCTTTAGCTCAGCCTGATTACATAGCTATATCCATGTGCACAGTGGGAGCTCAGAATGAGGTCCCGGCTGGCTAGTGATGAGCGAAACAATTCAATTCAGTGTTTTGGTACGCAAAAGAATTTACAAACCAAATGTTTTTTTAGTTTCCATTTTTCTGTCTCTATACACTTACATGCAGTCATTCTGCATACATGTGCCTGTCATTTAGTATTTAAATAAAAATCTCTAAAGGAAAAAAAATCACTGGATTCATTTTATGTCAACGTGGAGACATTTTTTAGATCCACCAGACGTGCGTTGTGTTTGAATTGGTGACCATTTTGATGACAGTCTTGGTGACTGTAAACCAAAGGATACATCAGAGACAAAAAAGAAATGAAGTGTGCAAGTTCTCATCTGAAGGAAACAAGAAACAGGAAACAGCGGATGCTACAGTAGATAATTGTGTCAGTACTGGTGGTTGTGGTGGCAGTGGTTGGGTTGGGGTCAAAAAGCATTTCTGGGTGTCTTCTTTGGGAAAATATAAAAAAACAAAATACACTGCAGCAACACAAGGATGTGAACAAAAGGCATAAACAGAATTTATTTTACTAGTATCCAGGCAATTACCTGCATTACTCAGAACGCAGTTAAACACAGAAGCGTCAACGAGTCTTTAAGGAGAAATAGTCCTTTTTTCAACCCCAAAAATCCTTTAAAGCTGCCCCCACATAGCTCTACTTAGTGAGTGTTGCACTTCTTAATAGCAAAATCAATGGTGAAACCATTTTTTACATCAGTTTTGCAAAAATGTATGCAAGTGGAAACTTCTCTGTTTCGCTCATCACTAATCCTGGCATTGTCCCTGGAGAGGGACAAGCTGAAGAATACAATTACAGGTAAACCCAACTTTGATTACAATATTCATGAAGAATATGAAAAGTAAAGATCAGACATTGATGTCTTGAATGACAAAAATTAAAATCCTGAAACTCAGTTTTCGTATACTGTTGAGCACATTCTTACATTTGATACTGTATTGTACACAGTAAATAATCGAAAAACTGCACTTACAAATTAGTCTAGTATACGTGAAAGTAGGTGTGTTTATGGTTGGGCCCTGACCTCCCATTCAGTTATGGTTCCTACCTTATTCTCTACGTAATCAGACACTATCTACATGATTTCCAGTAATAAATAATTAATGTTCAGCAAATAGCTGGGGGGTGGGGGGTAACTGTACTGTGCACTGGTATAGCAAGTGTACCAAAGTGCAACAAAACAAACAGTGTTTTCACAGATCATGAATTTAAGTAAAAATAAATTATACAGTCACGCGTGTTTTCACCAAGAATATTACTGATGTCATTTTAAGTCAAATGGAACAACGTATATATTTTTGGTAATGGCCAGAAAGAGTTTAATGAATTTTTGACAGTTTTATTTGACATATGGTTTCCAAATTTACAAAAGTAGTGTATAGCCTTTATTATCATAAAACGTTTCTATTATGGTTTGTTATGCATTTTCAATTACTTTACACTTATTAAAGAATCCTTACCAGACAGTGTCTTTTGTAAACTGTACCAGTTCTTCAGGGGACTCCTACAAGCTGCTTTATTTATTTACTGACTAATTGGATTTACTTATTATTGACTGAACAAAAAAAAACACAGCCTGAGGGTGCCATGTGAGCAGATAAAACAGATGAGCTCTCCTTTTGCTTAGAAAGAAAATATAACACATAGTATGGTGCAAACTAATTTACAGTATGTGCATGGAACAATTATTTTTCATGTGTATAAAAATTTGTTGCCAGCAAAAACTGAGTTCTATCTTTCCATTAAGGTAAACTGAATAAGAGAGTTGCCAAGCAAAGCCGACATTTCAGCCGACATGATAGACTGTAGATACACCTTTTGCATAATGTCTTGATATCACTAAAAAAGTAAAAAAAATTAAAAATCCTGAAGCCTAACCATTATGTGCAGCCTGTATTTTCCAAGTATGAGAGGCTAAGCTTTGCCTTAAAATCCACAATCACGAAAAGCACTTTCAGGAATCCATTCCTCCATTCTATTTGTCTCATGATAAGAGAGCAGCATCACACTGAATCTTTTCTTAATGTAAGCAACATATGTGTGCTTATTAACCTTATTAAATAATCTGATTTGTCCTTATACATCTTTAGGCTTTTGAAGCCCATTATTTAATTTCTCCAGAGGCCATCCTCTTCAGAAAGGGCTTTGAGCATCCTCTTTTCTTCCACTTATTAGTGGCATCATTTTCCCCTCATTTATTTAGTTAAAAAAAGAATAAAAGGTGTAAAATTCGATACTCGTCAAATGTGGCAGATGGATAATAGTGACGCCTGGCGTTCTTGATTGATCTTTAGTGCTGGGCCAGAGGGGGCTTTCAGTCTTGCCAGAGTATGTTAAACACACCCTGGGGGGATCCACCTTACAGTGGCGGAGATGGTAGCTCTTGTTCTGTCTCTACCCATGCTGTACTGGCCAACAAAGGCACCAGCTGATGTTAGACATGGCATGCCTAAGTTTAACTAACATACTGAGATGAGATCACTGGAATTTATATGTGGCACATCTATAAAGCAAAACAATGTTTTCTTTTTTTAGTCATATCCTATCCTTAAACCAAGAACACAATGCATTCTGTTTTTTTTGTTTTGTTTTGTTTTTTTTGTATGTGTGCTATTAACACTGTCAGGTAATATCCTCAAATGACGACTGTGACAGCCAGTGAATCAGCCTGCTGTTATGGCTCTTGGCAGTGCTACAAAGCATTCAGCTAAAAAAGAAGCTTTTGCTGGTTTGTAAACAGCTGTCATGTTGAAATGGTTAAAAGGGGACCTTTCATAGACCAGTACATAAAAGTGGGGGGGGGGTAAAAAATTGATAGGGGTTGTGATACCTTTTGCTTTAAAAAAAAAGAAAACATAATTATAATTTATTATACCCTTCCAAGTTTAAATTACTAATGACAGTATAAGAATAAATAAATGCACTGGAAACTGGAATATCCCGCTTACTCAAATTACACATTTTAAGTCATATAATTTTTTATTTTTAAAAAAACAAACTTAGATGGATTGGTAAATTCTTGAACATTTGGTTTAATCTTTTTTTTAAATGCCATTTTATTTTAAAATGTGTTTTTAGGAATTCAATGTCAAGCCTTCACTGTCAAAGCCTTCATCTTCTCCAGTGTACACCCACCATATGCAATCAGCACCCAAAGCAACAAAAGTCTTGGTCAACACAGAGAGACAAGCATTGTGGCAGCATTCACTATGTTAACTCAAACATGAGCTAAAGGAGGTTCCTCAACCTTACTCCCAGCAGACTGTGTTTTTGAACACTGCATGGATCGCTTCCTGGCGATGTCAGCTGAGCTTTGTCTCTCACTCAATCACTCTCCCCCACCTTACTGCACAGCACCTCCACCCGTCCACAGTACCAAGACTGCCAACTATGCCAAGTGTTTTGTCATGGATTCACACCCACCACAAGCTTTCTCATTTCGCAGATCTGCACTGTGGTAACAGCTGGTGGCCAACCACAAACCTGCAATATCTGGATTACAACTCTTCTTTGAAGCAATTTTCTTATCAGTCTGAGCTAAAGTACAGTGGAGTAAGTAGACGGGACAGGGCGGTGCTTCAATATGCCGCCCTCCAACATATCTGAATACGTTAACCTATTTAAATAGAAAATTAAAATGACATATAGAGAAAAATTAAGATAAATTTTGCATAGATTTATTCATATATAGAGAAACTACAATAATTTTTCACATATAATTATTTATAAGCATCAACTAGACAAGAACAGAGTATAGACGCACTGATTATTAGTTTAATATAACTACTCTGCGAAAACCAGAACCAGTGTAGTGTACAAGTGATAGGTGGGAATGTTTTCTGTGCAGAGCAAGAAATTTTCTACGCATTCGGATTGATAATGAAATGAAATTATAAATTGTAAATTAGTTGTCATCTTCCTAGAAATTATTATCGGTGTAATGTTCATGTTTGTTTTTGTTATTGCCTCATAAATTTCAACTGCTGTGTCTGATGCCGTCACAGAAGGACAATCTGAAAATTATTTTTGAAGCATTTGTGGATAAAAATCAGAGAATTTTACTTTTTTCATTCATGAGTAAGATATTTTTCTGAACCCTGCTGCTTACACACGAATTCGACTTGATGTTTTTTTGGAAGAAATAAGTGGATAGGACTGGCAAGCTTTGTTGGGCTGAATGGCCTGTTCTCATCAAGAGTGTTCTAATGTTCTAATAGTACTGAGCCTTTTGGGCAATAATGCCGACCCCAAAAAAGTCCCACCCAGGGTGGACCACCCTCTCTGCCCGCCCCTAGCTACACCACTGCTAAAGTAGGCTCCTCAACCTTGGACTGAGAAAATAGTGTTTCTGAGCACTGAGCAGAGCACTTACTGGTTATGTTAGCTAAGCTTTGTCTCTCACTCAGCCCCCACCTTAGTGCATAGCACCTCTTCCTCAACAATCTACTCATCCATAGTGCCAAGACTGCCGACTATGCCAAGTGTTTTCTTATGGATTCACACAACCAAGGGTCTTCTCATTTCACAGATTTGCACTGTGGTAACAGCTGATGGTCAACTACAAACCTGTAATGTCTGGATTACAACTCTTCGTTGAAACAATTCTTCTATCGACCTGAGCTAAAAGAGGCTCCTCAACCTTGGGCCGAGAAAAAAGTGTTTTTTAAACACAGAGTGGCATTCTTACTGGTAATGTCAGCTGAGCTTTGTCTCTCACTCAGCCCCCATCTTACTGCACAGTGCCTCCACATCCACATCAACGAGCATGCAGCACATTACCATCATCCAGCAGCATGATTAAAAACAATGTATAAAAACACAGAATATTGTTTCCATTCGTAGAAAACATCAGTCACCTTACCTGATGTACTGATGTAAACCTTGTAGAGAAAACCTTGAGAAAAAGTCAAATATAATCATTACAGCAAATAAAGTGGTTCTGGTGGG
Organism: Erpetoichthys calabaricus; assembly: GCF_900747795.2. NCBI lineage: Eukaryota > Metazoa > Chordata > Cladistia > Polypteriformes > Polypteridae > Erpetoichthys > Erpetoichthys calabaricus. The sequence continues at coordinate 201,367,706 of NC_041394.2, forward strand.
TGGATGACCACACTTAAGTGACATAGTCTGGGCACTCATTAAGAGACCTACTTAAACAAAATAAGGTCAAATGTATCAGAACCAAGAGCCAGGGAGCAAACTGAGGGATCATACACACAAACTTTTGCAAAATCTGGGAGCCAAAGAGCTAAATTTAAAAAAATAAACAAAACAGAGTCACATCCGCCAGCTCATAAAAAAGAAAAAGGTTTGATTCAGTGAAGCAGAGGTGTGCAGAGAGCCTGCTTAAGTACCATGATACATACATTATACAGGAGCTGTATGTGCCTGTCAAATGCCAAGCAAGGTCACACATGTTGTGGCCAGAGACAGGGTTAATCAAAGATTAAGACGTATACCCCCTTCAAGCATGCTCAAACTACCCACTAATGAACTACCTGTGGGTGAAATACCACAAAAAAATCCTAGCAGTGTTTAAGTATTCTGTTTAAGAACAAAGTGTTGTGATTGGTGGGTCTGATGAAAAAGCATAACATGTTCTATATAGCACATGCTGCTAGGAGATCAGTTCTTTTTAAGAAGACACGTGAATGTGCAAACATCTCCTCCTGAAGCAAGGAGAGACTGAGAGTAAAAGCCCTGCAGACTCATATCTCTCCCAGCATGTTCAGTTGTTGAAATGTTGGAGCATATGAAAGTCAGCCCATACAAAATTTTCCAGTCTTTTTCTTTTCAGTTTTGTAGGTGGAGCCCCAGGAGGTGGGTCCATGCTGACATCATCACTCCAGAGCCTACCCTCTAGCTATTTAAGCTTGAGCTGAGTGAGCTCAAATCAGGAGAACATTTCATCTGTTTGGAGTTATTGTGAGTATCGCTGCCTGTTTGGATTTTTCTGTCCTCTCTGACCTTCTTTCTTCTATTTAAAGATTACAATTTTGAATTAGTGTTTTGGGACTTGTTTGTTAGGACTGTCTCTTGGGCAACTCCTTTTTGCCTTGTTTTGCTCTTTTGAGCATTTGCTTATTATTTTTGTATTTTTCTTTAATGAATCCTAATTTATAAAGATTCTTTGTTTACGGATGCCCAGCAAAGACTCTGTCCTGTTTTTATGGTCCTTTTAGAAGGCCTTACACCCATCTGCCATGTTTGAAATTCCATATCACAAGACCACAAAGACATATTTATGTAATTTTAAGGTGAAATCCAGCCAATCAATATGTCCTACCTATAGGATTAAACTTCATGCTCCTCTGAAGATATTAGTTTTTCAATTTCAGTTTTAAACTGCAGTCCTCTAATTATCTTACAGGAAGCATACAGCAGTTCTGCACTACAAACATGTGGTAATTGAACTGAAGCTACATCCAAAAATGAACAGAATATTCAAACTCCACTAAGGTGGCACATCAAACAATGAATGAAAGAAAAAATTTTGCAGTGTGAGGTGGCAAAGCTACCCATTTCAGTTCCTACAATATTCCATGTTTCAAAAAGCACCTCTGTAGATGCTAAATTATTTCATTTTAGGCCCAAGTAAGTAGCATGAATGAAAAGGACCAAATACCAAACAATGAATCAATATAAATATTTCCTACCAATCTCATGAAACACAGTTCATTATTGAGTATTATCCATTCATGCAGCTCATTACAATACAGCTTTTAAAGAAACCAGAGCTTATTCAACCTGTTGTCAAGGCCGTTTGATTCCTTTGATTGGAAGAGAGAAAATGTATGTGATAATAGGTTCTTCCAAAGCATATTCTTATAAAAGGGAAAATTCAGAAGTGTGCTAAATCTTCTGAAACTTTAAGTTGTAGTAAAAGCCAGGACAGTCACTACCAAAAGGAACTTTTCCTTATTTCCTTTCTTTTATTTTCCCATTCTGTTCTTTTAACCAAAACCAAAACATTGTTCCTAAACTGAATTCAATAAAAAAAACTCATTACCTAACTAAACCATTCATTTTATATCTTCATGTTATTTTAGTTCTAAACTACGATGTTTGGTTTTTTGTTGGTAGCCTCTTGTGGCAAAAAGCATTCAGTGTTGTTGTGAACAACATGGTGTCCACGGAAAGGATGGAAAATATAAAAACACACATAATTGCTCTGATAGATCCAGAAAATTCATAAAAGGAATCAGAATGTTTTCTAATGGAATTCTGACAATAACAACAAAAAACAACAGTACTAATTCCAAACTTCAAAAGCAAAAAATCAGGATGTTCTCAGATGATGTTCTGATAGTAACAACAACAAATCCAAAAAAATAAATTCTTCTTCAGTGAAATCCTGTGTTGTTATCCTGTGTCCTGTGTAGTTAAAAGACTAATAAACATACTTTTTATTGGTTGCCCTTAATTTTTTGAAGAAAAAGACCAAGAAGGTCCAAGACTTCATGAGCAATTTCATTTGCTTTCAGTTTTTTTTTTTTCTTGGATTTGATCACTTGACTGTGTATCCCTTTACATGCAGATCATTTTGTAAACTTGGACAGAGAGAAAATAGCCCTCCATTGGTAGTGATCATACCACTCTTGTCACACATGTTCAAGTGTTCTTTTTAACAGTATGCACATTTTGAGGTCTGCTCCATAACGGGGGTTTTATGAAAATGATGTTTGATATTTCCTTGAATCCCTAGAATGTCTACCTGGATGGTATCATGGTGTGTAAACCTAATCAGCCAGTGCAGAATGAGCACCAACTTAAACATGTCCCAGCACCTGACCAAGCATTGCATCTGGTGCACAAATGTTTAGCTTTTTGGACACAAGATCCTGCAAGTTCACTCTCTCACCATAAACTGTGCCATTTCCCTTCCAGCTTCCTAAAAAAGATGCTCCCTGGGACTAAATTATATTCATAGCAACAAAAGAAGTTTGAAAAACAAAACAATATAGTCTTAAAATTTGCTTTATTATCTAATGATTAGGATGTCCCAATATATAATTCAGTTTTTAAAAGATAGCACAATTTCCACTCTGCTACATGATTCGATAGTTTGGTCCACAATTCCACAACGTTGCTTACAAACAAGTGTTCTGCAGTTTCTTTCTTGAAGACACTTACTCATATTTTCTACTGGTACCCACAAATTCATAATTCACCATTTGCCTGAAAGAATTCTGCTGAAATCAACTTTATCAAGACTTTTGAAAATTTTGAACATCTTAATTTGGTCTTCATAGTTTCTTTTCTATTTGGAGCTTCTCTACCATTTTGACCACATTAGTTTTTAAGTTAATTCCTTAAAATGGAGTAAATGTAATAACAACTGTATACTAGGGAGTGTGTTTAAAATTTTAACATTACACCTCAGGAAATATATTTAGCAAAAGTAAAACTCGGTAAAGGAGTGTGAAGCTTTGTCATAGATCAGGGCATGTAAGTGGTTTACTTTTATTCTAAGTACAGATCTCAGATCATTCCTTAAGTGCTTCTGCACCACTACTCAACCAAGGGAGAAACACACAACAATCAAATGATTAGTCAGGAGCTTCTGCTTCTTGGATCATCTTTATCCAATTAGTTTGTGCTGCCCTACACATTCAGTAAATGCTCAAGTGAGACAAAAAGTGCTATAAAGGGCTATAGAATAAAAACACATATTACGGAATATTGTGATGTTAAATTAATATTAAGATCAGGATGCCTCTTTCTATAGTAAAGTTATTATCCCTGGCATTTCTGCTTAAGGGCTTCAATTTATTTAAAGTTTATATTATTGTCATGTGCACAAAGTATAGTAAAATTCTTACTTGCATATGCTACTCAACATGCCACACATCACCATTCTCCAGCATCATGATTATCTTCTTATATAATACGCTAGCTACCATGACTGTCCGTTTGTCTGTCCAGGATACTAAATCACCTGTAGCTCACAAACCATTTGAGCTATTGAGAAATTTGGTACACATATATTATGTGACATCTACTATCCGCTTTCGGGGTGATGATTGACCTCCAAGGTTATTCCTCTTTTTATTTTTATTTTATTTTATTGTAGAATCAACTCTCGGCAGTGGCCATTAGGGCAGCCGTGCGGCGCACGCGTACAGGCGCCATTCTCATCCCTACCACCTTTGCTTTCACTTCCCCTACCTCTTCAAATCTTAAGTCTTTAATCTGCCTCAAGAATGATTTAAGTGCCAGCTTAAGTGAAGAATTAATGAAAATGTACTAAGTAATTGCAACACAAACACTGAATTAATTAGTTTTAACGCAAAAAGATACAGATGAAAGGAGAGAAGAAGCGGGCCGCTAAGGTGGAGAAAAGAAGAGCCGTTCAGGAAGCAGCAAGCGCATCAACCTTTGAGCAAACGAATACTAAACATACAGAAAAAGTGTAGGAAAACTATGAATGCTCAAGTCAAGTGTATTCACTGCACGTTACTGTGCAGTGTGCCGTTACTGGTTTGAGTAAGCTACTTTACCTTGAAATTCCTATCTTCCGTACCTGAAACAGTTGCTTGCATTAATATGGTTTTCTCATCCTGAAGGGCAAGGCAAAGAAGCAATTCAGAAGTCGTTAGCATTTGTATTGCTCATTGAAATGAGTCACACACATGGGCGCACAACAGTAGTACTTTAAAATGAGAGCTCACCTTAGTGAACCTGCAAAACAGACACAATTCACTAGTGATGCATACATCTACTCAGACAAAATCAGCCTTGCTATTTGCACCAAAGTAATTGAAACATATGCTTTTGGAGGTCTTTCATTGACCAATGTGCAGAATATTAAGACTGCCATGTGAATCGCTGATGCACACTTGGACTGCACCCTTTCAGTTAGACAGATCCTTGATGTTTATCCCACTTTAATTTTATAGCAGACCTTTTAAATAAAGCTAACTTAGCATCTGTTTGTATACATTGTTATGAAACTGGGCATCAGGAGCATTTTATGGGTTTATGCTGGACAAATATAGGGAAGGATTTAAGCATGGCACTGCCACTAATTTTTGTCTTGTCTTTTTCCTTAGAGTGGAAGAACAGAAAAACCAGGAGGACCACTTTATGTTTAAAGCCCCTCCCATTCCAATCTCAACTGTATACAACCCAAAGTTCCACAGAAAGTAGACATTTGCACAAGGCCCATCAGCTGAGGAGACCATAGCTCCGTGCCTTTGAAGATTCTTTATTTTACAACTAGGGGGTTTGCCCCCTGCTCGCTTCACTCACCAACCCCCCTGGCCTGCACTACACGCCAGCCACTTCACGTCTCTGCCGCTCACGTTGTGAAGAGCAGGGCTGAACGCACCCCAGGGAGACGCGGTTGCTCCTCCGAAACCCCCTCTTAAATGGTGATACAATGGGAAAGAAATACAGTTTTTGTGTTTACCTCCTCTTTGCTCGATCAGTTGCTGGCTTGCTGCTGCTGCGATGCTTAGAACAATTAAAAGCCTGTACAGCAGCTGTCCTACTCTTTGTCTTTTATTTCTGGCTCTGGACGTGGTTAAATCTCTTGGAACAAAGTCTCATCTTGTGGGACGTGAGTTCTTGATATTTTTTAGTTTATAATTTAAAAACAGAATAAGAATCTGAAAATCTAACAACATTAGAGCTGTTAGATTCACATTAAAGTTCGATAAATTCTGAAAAGAATGATACCAAACATATATATGTAGGTTTTAAAATAAGCCAGATTTACTGTAAAGCGTGACAAAAAACATGACATAAAAACGTCACATAAAATCATTGCACAAAATCGTTGCACTTTTAGGCTTAGGATTTTATATGTACAGAGAAGAAGACAATCGGCAATTGTGTTCTTTGCACGATTGCGCACTAATTTTGTCCTCTGAACACTGCCATTAAATGGAGCCTTCTTCAGGACACCAGTCCTCATAAGGAAAAAACTGAACTCCTGCAAATTGGGACTAAAATGCAACTTAATAAAATGAGCTCCTTCCCAGTCCATCTTGGCAGTGATCTCGTCAGACCTGCCTCTACTGTAAAAAATCTTGGTGTCATTTTTGATTCCTCCCTCACTTATTCCACCCACATAAATCACATTAAGAAACTTTCTTACTTTCACCTCCGTAACATATCCCGTGTTCGCTCCTTCCACTCCTTCTCTAATGCTGAGAAACTTGTCCATGCTTTTATCACATCCCGCATCGATTATTGTAATTCCCTACTGGCAGGTGCCCCTTCTAATCTTATATCACAGCTCCAGCTTATTCAAAACTCAGCTGCAAGAGTCCTTACTCGAACCAGCAGCAGCGAGCACATCACACCCATCCTGCTCTGTCTTCACTGGCTCCCTGTGTCCTACAGAATCGAATATAAAATCCTACTAATAACCTACAAAGCTTTAAATAACCTCGCACCAAACTACATCAGTGACCTCCTCCATCACTATGTGCCTGCCCGCCCACTAAGGTCCTCTGATTCTGGTAATCTTGTTGTGCCCCTCACTAATCTACACTCCATGGGTGACAGGGCCTTCAGCTGTATAGCGCCCAGACTCTGGAATGACCTACCAAAATTAATCAGGTCAGCTGACTCCATGAATTCCTTTAAAAAACAACTCAAAACTCATCTGTTCAGGAAGGCTTTTAGCTCTACTTGACTTTATTACCTTTCTCTCAGTTTACTTCTCTGTCAAGATGCCAATGTAACCTGTATGTGTGTGCTAGACCATCAATTATGTTGTCTGTTTTTTTCAGAATTTACTGTCTTAATCTTCTTTATTTATTTATCTGGTTTGTACAATGCTATATACTGTATATTCTGCCATTCTTTATTATATTCTGTAAGTGCCTTGAGCATGGGAAAGGCGCTATATAAATAAAATGTATTATTATTATTATTAACTGACCTCCTTTGGGATGATATTCTGCTTGACTTCAACCCCAAACTGCCCCATGGCTCTGTGCAGCATAAAGTGCATTTCAAGTTGAAAAAGCATAGTACATACTGTACTGTATATTCTGGCATTTCCATAATCTATGTATCACATGGATATAATAGAAGAACTTTAGTAATATATTTCAGTTTTGCTAAATAAAATTCAACAGTGTAATAATTAAGTGATGCATTATAAAATAGAGGTAGAACTGTAACACTGTGCTTGATCACGCTGCCTCACACCTCTGGGACATTTACAGTTTGGCCTGGCTATTTTCTAGATAATGTCCACATAGGATTTCTCCCAAAGACAGATGTGCTGGGCTAACAGTTCCCTTTTGTAGATTAAGTATAGATATGTGTATCAGTGGTGCCATGTTTCAGGACTGTTTCCTGCTTTTGCAACCAATTCTGCACCAAAGACTATGGCGGTATAGTAAATGGATGGATGGACTATAAAGCTCTAACATTAACTGTCCTAGTCAAGTTCAGTCACAACTCATGAAGAATACCTGTGCTTGAAATGAAGTCCTTCACATTCTGTATAGAATTTTATATTTAAATGCACTTGAACACTTGATGTCAGTTTCTTCTTGTCTGGAAGCCAAAAACATTTAGGCCTGAAAAGATGTCCTGCCCTTTATTGGGAGTTATCACAGGCAGCAATTATTATGAGAAGGAAAAAGAAATGAATAACAAATTCTCATTGACCCAAAGGGACTTTTGGTGTTATTTAAATAACAACCTTGCTATTTCTAATAATTATCATATTAATAAATCATTTCAACATAAGGTGTCACCAGCGATCAAAGAGCAGGCATAATGCCAGCACTTTATCAGTTTTTTTTTGTGGATGTGCAGAGACCAACAGAATAAACCTGCATGGTCTCCATAGAGGCACAAAGATTGTAGGTGGTCCAACACCTGCTCCAAGCAATGGGGTAATAGCAGCTGCATAGCAAAGCATGTCTGGTACTAGGGGGCAGGGTGTTGATCCTGACATATGTCTACAGCGCCATAGGAAGAAGACAGTTGTGCGGTTTTCAGTTGTCTGGGCTTTATCAAACAACCCCGTCAATCGTCTGTGGGAGATTTATTACACATTGAAAAAATTCAGGTGAAGTTCCCAATGGCCTTTGAGAAGGCACACAATAGTGATTATAGACAAGTAAGCTTTAATTTACTCCGAGGTGTGTTTAGTGAGAGGCAGCCTTCATTTCCACATATCCTTCAGGCGATTCTCAGACTCCATCTGTGACGCAGCGCGTAACTTTTCATATCACTCACTCTTTAGGTGCAGCTGACTATCCAGATGTCTTTTTCTTAACTTGTATTAATTTTACTTTTCTGCTTCCTGAAATTCCCACCATCCATTTCAGAGCATGTTAAAAATGTTCAGAATCTGGCCAGACCAATATTTTCCATCCATCTTCAATCTGCTTATGCAGTTTGGGGCAGCTGCAAGCTGACACATATCTCAGCCTTACTCAGAAGAGAGCAAGACAGGAACAAACCCTGGACAGGATGCCACTCCATTGATGTGCCCACTCACACGTCCGCAAATATTTCTTACAGAGCAAGGTAAAGTAAATAGGTTTGGACAGCTGTGCTTCACTTTTCGTTTAATCTGAATTGTCGCAATATGTCATCCTTGGCCCCTTGCGCTAAAAAGATAGCAGATATAATCTGAACGGACTAGATCGATTGATGTGTTCAAAAAATAATGCAGTGCATTAAGTGACCACAGGAGGGCATTCTGCAAATCTGCTGTCAATTCACATTCTTTCTGACCTTTGACATAATGCTCATCAGCAAAGTCATCTGTCCAAATTACAAATGTGTAGTGTTCAAAGGAAAAGCTAATGTCTTGCCTGTAATAGACAATCAGTAAGTTATAATGACAAGTAAGTTTATAGCTAGGTAGCTATTAGCTAAAGCAAACTATTGGACGGTCACATTATCGAGCCACCTTTACCAAAAGAAAGAACGCCACCCCAAACACTAATCAGAACACTTTAGCACTCTGGTATCAAAATGTTCAGTCCTAAATAATGTCTCAAGTCTATGGTGGAATAGATCCATATCCATATTATAAGACAGCTTTGCCATCTATTGCTCCAACAGTCAGCACTTCATTCAAAGAGAAATTCTACAACACCATTCATTATTCCCTCTCTGACAAAGAGCCATTTCCCTAAATCTTGTTTTCTGCACTGCATGTTTTTAACCTTCGTCTTCCTCCAGCACCTTCATAATAGCCATTAAGTAATGAACCCCTTGCAACATCCCAAAAAGTAGTTTTCTCTTGCACTTTTCTGACATAATTGCACAGCAAACTTTGTTTTTTCCACCAATCTTTAATCTCTATTTTCCCACTCAGACAACTCCTGTCACATTATGGCCTAATTTTTGCTCGATAAATGAGCAACTTAATCTAATAAGCTAAAGGAATTTTACCAAAACTTAAAAATGCTGCAGTAATTCATTACCTGTGTGCGGGTTGCAGATCTTAGTGCCCAAGTTTCCTTCTTAACTCAGCATATTGCTTCAATTAGGAAGTAGCCTGGAGGTAACATGTCTGCTCAGTGCTCTCTTACACAGAAGTCCACTATGGTTCTCTGATGTTTCTTTCTCTCGCGATTTCCTTCCATACACATTTGCTTCCATTCACCATTATAGTTAGATATATTATGATTTTTTATTTCAGTCTTAGCCTGTTATGTCTGTTTATGTTTCTTCTTCCTCTCTACATTTACTTGTGCAAAAGTTCAAAGTTAAATCTACAATACATCAGGTAAGTTAGGTGTGATGCAGCTCAGGATATGGAGCTGGTTACATTTATTCTTCATTCATTTATTTAAAATCTATGGAAACTTTCTATTTACAAATTAGTTATGCCAGCATATTACAAGCTGAGAACCTGACATGGGGTATGTTTCTGATCTTAAAAGAAAAATTGAATGTTCTAATATAACTTTCTTAAAAAGATGTTGAAATATTTAAATCTTGACCTTAATGGAGTCAAGTAGAGTCAGGTCAGATTTCAATCCATGTAAATATAGCTGACTTTGGGGTTTGGGTAGGCTTTAAGATTAAAATTTTCTCACCCATTTTAGCCCTCTTGCACTTGTTTCCTGCTAATGTCATCTACTGTTATTTAGTAAATGTTCCTGCAGCACTTTTTTCATATTTTGCATTAGTATGCCCCACAACACTGTAGTTATTAAGTTTAAAAAGTGTTACATTTGTTCTGTTTTGACTATTATATTTACCCATTTTTTGACACCCATTGTACATCCCACCTACCTGAAAGGGGGTCTCATTCTGTATCACCTTTACCAAGATTTCTTTCATTTTTTTCCCTATAAGGTGTGAGAAACCAGCCTGGACACCAACACAGACAGATACAGGAAGTCCCGAATCACATACATTTATTTTACAAAGTCCCGCACACAACACAGTGCCCCTGCACCAAACACCCTTTAAAGTCCGGGCCTCTTTCTGGTCCTTCTTCCACTGGCTCCTCTCCTCTCCTCTGAGCTTTGTCTTCTTCCTCCAGCTGGTGACTGGAGGAGGCCAGCCTCTTTTATATCCTCCCGGATGTGCTCCAGGTGCCCTCTGGCGATCTTCCTGCGTCACTTCCTGGTGTGGCGGAAGTGGCGCATGAGCACCCGGGAGCACTCCAGGTGTCCCTGGTATTCCTTCTAGCAGCACTTCCGGGTGTGGTGGAAGTGCTGACATTCAGGGCTCCTCAATTCTCCGGCCGCCCCCTGGTGGTGGCCACGGGCCCCAATAGGGTTGAGCTTCCATGCTCAGTTCCCGTGGCCCCCAGAAAGAAAATAAATTATTGCTGTTATTTGAGCAATACTTGAGTCCATTCCTGATGTTCTGGCATCTTGTTTTCTCCCATGTTTTTTGTCCCCTTAATGTTTGTCTTCATTTTTGCTAAATGACATTAGTGTTTGCTTTTTTGTGTATAGACTTGTGCCCGATATCAACTTTCAATCACCTGTCTATCTACTGTATTAAAAATCATGTTAATGGTAGGGAAGAAAACATTCAATCATTTTTATATACTACTAAACTAAGAATCACATACCCTGACAATTTGGAAGCTCTCCATTTAATGCCTACAAGGTTCATAGACTACATGGCAATGAAGTTTATGTGGTTTTCTCTTGGTATGTTAGTTCCTTTTACATTCTAAAGGCATGCGTGTTAAGTTGGTGCAGATAAACTGAACTTTGGAGAGTTCTCATTGTGGTTCTATCCTGACTTACACCTCTGTTATAATATGTTTGTTATAATATTAAGTTTAATGTCACTGTCTCTGTGCACACTGTTATGGATTCATTCATACAGGCAGACCAAGTATGGTACGCAGGGGCTCAGCATTTAGAATTGCCGAGCCAAGCACAGGATTAGATAGCCAAAAGGCAACTGGAGAATTGAATAGTCAGCCTAAAGACAGACTAGTATATTTCTGCCCTCTGTCAGCACAAAATCCTCTTTCCTTGTTGGGAGAATGAGAACTGCATGTAGGTATTGTGCTATTCCTGTATTTTTGAGTCCTTTCCTGTCCTTGTTTGGATCCAGAGAAACAGCCTGCACGTGGAGCAACCAGTATATAAGGATGGACCTACGGCCAATACACTTTGAAGCTAACGGACGGAAGATTATGTTATTCTTATACTTCTCATGTAATCTTGTGACCGCCATATTGCATGCTGGGGGGGATAACACCTTTTTAATTTATAATTATTTAAATTCAGGTTAATTAAAACGCCGCAATTGAAGAGAACACATTTCTGGAAAGCTAATGCCTATTATGGAAACAACCTCATACTGCTAAGAAAGATTCTTGCTTTTTTGACCTTTCAACATAAAAAATGGATTTCAAAAAATTGAATGATTGACCTACAGTAAGTATTATCCCAGATGGTATGTATGCCAATTCTATAGTATCTCTTAGAATTAAAGGGTGTCATAAACTTCCCTAAGTCTCTTAATCCATTTCTGGGTCACAAGGGTCCAAAGCTTACCTCAAAAGCATCAGGTACCCGCTACGAACTAACTCTGAACAAGGTGGTAGTCCATCTCAGGGCCCACTTGCATTTTTACGATCAACTTGTCCTTGGTGATGTGGGAGTAAAAGCAAAACAACCACAGCAAAATCCACACAGATCAGGACAAAGCATTTCATCTCAGCACCAACAAGAACTGAGTGTAGAATACTAACCCAGAATTATGAAATGCTTAACACTCGAAATTTCAAAACTGGATTAAATTTCATTGGATTGTAGCAAATGTTTGCGTGTGTCACATAGAGATTATCTATTATTTTTATTTTGTTTTTTAGGACTTTCATCACGATCGTTATCATTACACTATATTACATTTATTTATTTGGCTCACGCCAAAGAAGACTTACAACAATTATGATTTTGATTCTACTTTTCAGGTGTTCTAGTTATTTAATCCATTATTTATTAATACACCTGCTAGTGGGTGGGATGCTTAAGTAGCTGCACCCTTTTCATTTCCCCTGGAATCTTAATTGTTATTATTAGGATAAAAATAACAACCAAACAGAAAAAGTCAAATTAATAGGAACAGAAAACAAAAGAGAGTTAAAACTCAAACCTATGGCAAAAATACAAATATTTCTTAAATTCTTATGCCTATAAATCACACACTGCTACTCTTTTCTAAATACATTATAAAAAAAAAGACCAGCTAATTAAACAATGAGATTCATGAGACATAAAACAACTGGAAAAATCAAAGTATTGGACTTGGAAATTGCTGCTCTCTGTAAAGAAGTGGTACATACATTTCACAATAAATGGAGTTTTGCTTACTTGGCCCTAGTATCTCCATGCGTGCTTCACTGTTATGCGGATACAGAATGTAAGGTATAAATATTTCAAAGTGCACCAAATGTGGAAATCTGTTCTCAAATTCATAAACTTTGCTGCTGTTGTAGATAAAGTGCCACATTCACAATACTGTACTGTACTTTAACTAAGAGCTGAAAGTAACCATCTTAAGGTGTCAAGTTGTATGTCAGAAGCAAAAACCTACTGTATGAATAAAAAGGACATGTGATTATTATTTGCTGACCGCTTGTATGCTAAAATAATCAGTTCATCTAGCATGGATGCCTAATGTTAAATTTTCTGAAAATATCCAATGACCACACAACTGCTAACATAAATACACAGACACACCACATGATTCACAGTCTAAAAATAAAAATATGGCAGATATATTTTAAGGGAGAATGGGATGATATAATATCCCTGGTTAATAAAATGAGGCTATTTACATGGTCACTAGCCTTTTATTTTCTTTCTTATTCCTTTTTAAGTAGCCCTCTGCAAATTCTGGCAGTGCAGCCTGCTAATGAGATGGCATTGTGGATGGGCATTCCCAGATGTGCTTGACTCAGCTGGCTGGGCCGAAGTCAAAAGGGGGATGGTCTGGCAGCCTCGGGAGATGGATGTGTAAGTTCTTCTTTGTTTTCAGTAATTGACATAAGACATAATAGACTGTCCTTGAATGCAAAAGAGCCCAGTGCAGACGATTGTGTCAATCACCAGCAAAAAAGAACATTAAAACTTCAAGAAAACAATAGTAGGTTGTTAGAGGACAAAACAGTTTCACACAAGCAAAGAAAAACATTCATCAAATGCTCAGTCACACATAATACCACCAGTGTCCACGTATGTGTATACATTTGGTTAAATTGTTGCTTTAATGATTAGAAGTATCTTACACTCTTATTCAGAAAAGGAAATTACTTTTTATTTATTTGATATGAGTGTGTTTAATAAAAAAAAAACAAAAAAAAAAACTGGTGACTGATGTCCCTAATCTTCTTATTCCCAATGATTCTACTTTGTACATAAATTGTGCTTCAGCAAAATTTCATTTTTTCCCATTTTTTATTTATACAACTTGCATTTCTTAAAATTGAGGAATTTGCTATTTATATATCATTTAACATTGTTTCACTTCAGTCTACTAAGTAATGTGTTTGCTATTGTTAAGGTTATAGAGCTTCATTTCCTGCTATTATATGCAGGAAAAATATGATGAAATTGGTCCAGGAACTTCAAAAAAGAAAAAATAGCATGACTGAAAGAGTTTTGATGGCTTGTCATGCACACATAATTCCAAATCCACTTAATTATTATTAACTTATTTGGCTAATCTCTTTATCCAAGTTGACTTACAATTAGTTCTATTTCTTTTGTTTTTTCTTTTTCCAATTGAAGCACAGGCAGTTAAAGGGATTTGCTTGTGGTCACACAATGTCACTAGCAGGATTTGAAACCATAGCCTCAGGATTTGATATTCAAAGCCTTAACCACTTGGGGTCACACAGATCAGGGCCTATCTCAGCAGCATTGGGTGTAATGCAGGAAGGGCCCCTGGAGGGAGCACACACATTCACACACAATTACTCATGGTGGGAACAATTGAAAGATTTTAGCAGTTGTACGTATATTTTCATTTTATTATAGTTGTTCATTTAAACTGTACATTGTACAAGAAAAGATTAAATTTATAATAAGTTGCAATAAATGGCATGCCTTTTATTTTCTGTGGGTAGAGATTTCGTATCATATGCAAAGACATTAAAATACAATACTCATTTTGCACTTACTTAGCAATTGCCATCAGGGTTTTGTGAGGGTTGCCTCACAGAGCTTTGCCTCCGACTTCTGTAATGCTAGAATGAAAAACAACCCTCTCAGTAAATAAATGAGGCAACCACTAGCAGGAATCACTCCGTCTCACAAGTGACTCCTTTTTCTGACACAAGGTGATATAAGATGTCCTCTAGGTACATACATCTATGAAATATGAAGCCACTGCTGTCCACAGACTCAAGTATATTGCGAAGAGACGAAATTTCAAGGTAACTTGTTCAAGGACAAATTCTCTTTCTTTTTTTTCTATATCATTGCTTTCTGCCTTAGTGAGTTTTAACCAGGCATCTGAAATAAATTGTACATTGCTCCCATTTTTAAACATTATCTTTAAAAGGAAAATTCAGCTGAGTGCAATAAATTTGTTTAAATATATATTTAAGAAAAACTCAGGTGTGTGCAATAATTTTGTGTAAATGTATATTTTTAAGAATATAGTTTTCCTAATATTCTGCATGCTGAATCCATTGTATTTTTCACTCAATCACTTATTGATTCGGGCACAAAGCCAAATTTCAATCACAGACAGGATGGCTACTCTTTGCCATACACACTTTCATGCAGTTGGGCTGCTTTTGCATTGCTTATCATCACACCCTGTATGTGGTTGGGACAAAACTGAAGTCTGTGGGAGTTTGTGGGAGACAGAGGCGGCCTTAGGGGTGTGCAGGGCCTAGGGCTGACCAAAACAAATGCTGGGCTGGTTACGTCAAATGCCGTTACCGGTATGTGTGGACTGTATAAACTTGCATGCAAATTTAATAAAAATAATGTTAACATACGCCAGATTTTCTCATTACAGTATTTAAGATAACACATGGACTTTATCAAAATATAATGATATAATCTATTAAAAAAGTGCCATTTATAATTCATGACAATACCACAACAGTGCGAAATGTGATGCAGTGTCATGCGGAAATTAGCAGGGCCTCTTCTAGAAAAGTACCCAAATTGCAAGTATACTCCGAGTCTCGATATGCAGGATGTCATAGTCATAACTCACGTTGATGTCATGTCAGCCAGCTATCATTAGCGATACATGTTTTTGTGCATTAATATTTGGACATGTTTATGGCCTACAAATAAATGTGAGTTTCAGTGTTTTGACAGGAAGTGTGAAATTAACCTCAAGTGGTCGCCCCACTTGCCACCCCCAAACGCCACTCTTGGTGGGAGAATATACAAAATCCACACAGACAGTTACCAGATGGAGAATAGAATCCTGGGCCCTTAGAGCTGAGGCAGCAGCACAAACCACTGCACCATCTTACTTTCCAATTGTATGTTATATTGTTCTAAAATATTTGGTATCATGAGCATTCCTAAAGTGCTGTGTCTATTATGTGGGGTGGATGAGGGGTATCCTGGGCTTGATTGTCTAAGATCCCAAGTAAACACAATGCAAGCATAGTCCTAGATTTCAGATGGCTAGCCCAAGCACTGATTATCATATGTATGATTTAGACAGACAGTCCTTAAAAACTGCAATCAAACAAAAATTAGCCAATTAAATCACTGACTGAGCCTCAGCATAATTGGGTGTACCGTAACAACCTCTGCCAATTTACAGTTCCCATGTGAATGGAGAAGAAAGGGGGCAAGCTGATTAACCTAAACAAAGCCCAATTATTTTCTAATTTAAATAAAATATGAGGAACACAATTGCCGATCAGTTATTTTAATAAAATAAATGTAAATCCAATGTAAGGTTAACAAATAAAGAGCTTAATGGCAATCCTGACTTTGTGTCTATCTGAGACATGCCTGTTGAGCTTATGTGCAATATTTAAAAATGCTACATTCTATCATTTACATTTTTTCTGCTTCTTTAACGGTTTAATCTTTCATGCAACATCTGGATGCACTCAGCAGAGTGTCCAATCTGTTGACTAATGATCTTTTGGGAAAACAACATACAATTACTAAAGAAACACACACACTGAGAAGATGGCACTGTTAATTACATTCAAAGTATGAAACAAGAATTAATACAATGAGGTCAGCATCTCTCATTAGTAAGTTTTATTGAAGACAAATGGCAGCAGAAACCTCACTGTCTCTTCACTTTTTAACCAGTTACAATGTTCTTACTAGTTTACTGCATCAGTAACTCTCAGCATTGTACTGACTTGGTTGTGTGAAAGTGCTAAACATATGCTATGCAGACATATTGCATACACACACACACTCTTATATATATGTTTATATATAAGTATATAGTTTATATATTGACTGTATTTACTATATATTTATATATAGAATGGGTGTGTGCCTATGTAAGTAAACACTGAAAATGCATTGTATTCACATAATAATGAAAGAAACAATGCCCCTTGATAACTCTTTACTGATACCAGCCATTTTACTTCTTTTTCTTTGTTTTTTGTTTTCTCTTACTAGGATTACATCCTGTGCACCTGTCTAGAAGAAAAGGTAATAGAAGGAGGAGATACAAAGCTCAAAGACAAAAGCAATTTAAATGCTTATCTTCATTTCTGGGCTTACCTGTTGTATGCAGTCTGTTATCCCCTTTTCCAAGCGAAGTTCTTTGCTTGTCACTCTTTCAAACCATAACATTTTACCAACAATTTTCTGGGCATTCATTGACATTGTCCTTTTCATGGTTCTTTTCCTGAATGTGGGATGAGAAGATTTAATTATGCAATCACTTTTATATAAAGCCTCAAGTAACTCTAAAGAGCTTATGGTTATTCCTTCCTATTGGCCCCTGACTGCAATTGAAAGGAACGGCAGTTTTAAATAAAAGATGCAAGACACCGTCCTAAAGGAAGCAACCTCTGAAAAGAACTTAGAGGTTTATGTTGACATCATATTTTTATAATCTCAGCAATGTGCAGAAGCTATTAACAAGGCAAATAAAATGTTAGGTTATATTGTAAAAACTGTTGAATAGAAATTGAGCGACATTATGCTCAGACTATATAATGTACTAGTGAGAACACATCTGGAGTATTGTGTGCAGTTCTGTTCACCACACTACAAGAAAGATATAGGAGTACTTGAAGCTGTGCAGAGGAGAGAAGCCAAGTGCATCCCAAGACTTAAGGATGTGTCCTATTCTGACAGACCAAGAGAATTAAACCTGTTCAGTCTTGAGCAGAGGTGACTGTGTGGTGACCTAATCCAGGTCTTCAAAATCCTCAAAGTCATTGATAAAGTAAAACCAGCAGAATTCTTTCAGTTTAAGGGTGAAAGAAAAACTTGAGGAAATTAAGAGAAAATGCATTTAAGACTGAAGCATTCTTTATTCAAAGAGTTGTGGGAATCTGGAACAAACTACTGAGCCATGTAGATAAAGCAGAAATCCTGATAACCTTTAAAAAGAAACTGAATGAGATATTGGGACATCTTAGCTATTATGATGGACTGAATTGTCTCCTTTCTTTTGTTAAATTTCTTATGTTCTAAATGTATCCCATAATCTCAGAAGCACATAAACAGATCAAATCCCATTCAGAAACACTAGATGCGGAGTTGTGAACACTCACGTAGTTGCTGTGTTAATATTGATTTATTAAGAGGATTATGATCACCTGGAGATAGAACTAAACCAAAGAGGTGACACAGCATCATAGTAAGTAATCCCGAAGATATCAGAGAGTCAGAAAGCTCAGTTAAACCATGCACCCAAATCAAAATGCAAACAAAAAAATCACAGTCAAAAACAAACAAATATTGCAAAGTCCTTCGCTAACCAGACAAACTTGCATCTAACTTGATTTAGAAGAACCATTGCTAGAAACTTTGTTTTGAAAATTACATCCACTGCTCAGGTCCCCAAGACATGCATGCTGCCATCTTTTATAGGTGATACATACCGTCATGTGACCTTTGTCTCACATGGCCAGGAACTGGCATAACGACCAGTAAACAACATGACTGCATGCATGCAAAAATATCACAGAATGGCAGCGAATACGGTAAAGAATTCATTCCAAATGACCCTGTGATGATGTCAACATTCAAACACTGAAATTATTAA
Source organism: Erpetoichthys calabaricus (assembly GCF_900747795.2). Taxonomy (NCBI): domain Eukaryota; kingdom Metazoa; phylum Chordata; class Cladistia; order Polypteriformes; family Polypteridae; genus Erpetoichthys; species Erpetoichthys calabaricus. Next base: position 201,386,252 of record NC_041394.2, read on the forward strand.
GCAATGAAAAAATGTGTAGAAATTCCAAACATAAAATCAAATGATTCTATATGCATAAAAACAAGATCTATCACACCCATGGCACAGAAGCCAACTTTATAGAGACAACCAAACCTAAAAATGCAATTATATTATACATCACAAGCAAATAAAGTAAAAAGGACAAAATTATTGGCAAATAGCAAAGATAAAGCATCCCTAAGCAGCACTTATATCTTGAATATGGGATTATGCCAGCTACTTGGTCTCTGAAATTGCAAATCTAAAATTGTGCTTCCATACTAAGGGGACATGAGGCACCAGAGTAGTTTGTAGATAAGTGTAACACAGCTGAAATGAGAATTTGCACCTCTAAAGTTGAGGTGCAAGAGTGGTTTGTTACTTGTGGGGAGTTTAGCAGCCTTGGGGTCTTGTTCAGACATGAAGGTGGGGGTGACTGTGAGACTGACCAATGCATCAGTATACTTTAACTGTAACACTTTTAAAGCTGGAGCTAAATCCTCCTCCAGCAAGTCTACATCCCCAACCTTCCTTATGGTCACAGGCTTTATAATGACTCTGTGACTGAAACTGCAGACATTAAGCTAACTCACAGAGTCTGAACACTAGTTAGGATAGTCCATTAGTGTCTACAAGAGGAGGTACACACGCTACGAGGAGACCGGAATGGATGGAAATTGCCCAGGAGGAGTTTGAAAAAAGTTTTTGAAGACTGGGTGGCTGATTCAGCTCAACTCAGCATGTGGCTACTCATATTACGGCAAGTGAATATGAAGTGATTTGATGATCTATCGATATATTTGCTAAACCTTCTTTATCTTAAGCAGGGTCCAGGTGGAGCTCAGAAATCATAGGGCACATGGCAGGAACAATCCCTGGAGAGGGTGCCACCCATCTCAGGGTTCACTCACTAGGGCCAATGTAACATTACCAATCTTCCTAAACCTACATGTCCTTGGACCATGGGAGGAAACCCACATGGACACAGGGACAGTATGTGAACTCCAGCAGTACCACTGTGCTGTCCTGATTTGATATTGTGATACACAATTTTTAAATAAAATGAGTGCTGAAGGTATTACAAAAAAATACCAAAAGTAAAACATATTTTAGTCTTAAGACTTGGACTGAATTGCTACCAAAATAACTACAGAACATTCAAGAATCCTTCCTTGTGCCTCATGTCATCCTTGTCTGGAAGCAAATGCATCTAGTAATAACCCCTAGGCTATACAGTGGTCCTGCGACAATCAGCTTGTACTTCTGGTGTACCTGCCTAACTGATGTGTTCAATCTCCCATTGGTTTCTAAAGACAGTACAACAATTTTTAGCAACAATCACCCAAATGGTCCCAATATCTCATGCTGGGTGCCATGAGATTGCCCTGTTATCTGATCCAGAATGCAACATTCTTTCTGGTTCTTTCCCCTAGGTGGTTCTTTCTGCTCAATTGAAAAAGAATCTAGTATAATTCACAATATATCGTATATTGTATCATAAAGGAAACTTTCCGTATGAGAACAGAATACTAGCAGAGATGTTGAAACATATTTATTAGATAGGAGTGTGGTTGTGTATCATGAATAAAATACATGGAGTATTAGCAGATGAGAAACAGGAAGAATAATAATTTCCTCATGCATTGGTCGCTCCGTTTCAATTAATATTTTATGTATCATGAAATAGCTATACTTTCACAGTGTCTATTTTTCTGATCTTATCCCTGACCACTATTATTTAATTCCTAAAGGAATACCATTGCTGAGGTGATAAGAATAACACAAAGATGTTAAATAAATAAAACAGAAGAATATTTTTTCCGTGCCTCTGTCACTTGTCATCAGAAAATATCTGGCAGGGTACAAGATACCCATAGCCCTAATTGCTTACTTACTTACTTACTCTCCTGAACTCACTTCTCATGGTTTTATTAAAATGAAAGCATTGCAGTTTCAGTTTTGCAAAGGTGAAGATGGCTTTTCTCAAGTGTACTTGTGACAAAGAAAAGATCAAGACATTTTTTGGTAAATTGTATACATATTACCATTACTTGCTGATGAGGCTGTCTTTAAAGGAAGTTTTGTGTTGAAATTTCTATTATAAATGTATGTCTGTAGTACCAGGGTGTTGTACCATGTTAGCCAATGTGAATGTAGTGAGAAGTCAAGCAAAATGACACCTTTTATTGGCTAACTAGTACTAGGGTGTCATTTTGCTTGACTTCTCACTACATTGGCTAACTAGAAAGATTACAATATGCAAGCTTTTGAGGTAACTCAGGCCCCTTCTTCAGGCAAGATATAATTATTTCTTTTTGCCATTTAAAATTTACTTTGGCCTTTTTGGTGGAGTTTGCTCCCTTTGTTGTATTTAACGGCTGAAAACACTGCCAATCAGTGCCATAATCACTTGTCTGCTCTTATAAAATGGTAGATAGTGATAAACACTGTGTTCTGGGATTGCCTGACAAAGAAAGAAGTTTCAAGGTAAGGTAGGTATATTTACTCACCGTGATGCCAGAGTGTAGTGACATACTGTGTGTTTATTAGCAAGTGTAAGAATTACACGGTAAGTATGTGTCATGATTGACATTTTCTATAGTTTTTTTTTATCAGAATTCTTGTTATATATATTTTTGGGAGTTTTCATACACATATTACCCAATTCTATCAATAATTTCTTGATCAGAAAGGTTGTTTAAAAGTATTGATGCTGTTTTGTTTTGCAGATCAGTGCAGATGTTTTGGGTGTTTTTTGTCACCTGTTTCTATGGATATACAGTAATCCCATAATGCATTGGGATGGCACAACAATGTCTTCACTGATACTTCTTAAATATTTCTTTTTGACTTTGACTTGTTAGCATTTTGGACTCTCTCAATCGTGTTTCTGACTTCTGGTTTTGACTTACAGTTCATTTGTTGTGCTACGTCTTTTCTCCCAGTCTTTTTTCTTTAAAAATTTTAACTGACTTTCTCCTGTCAGCAACTTCTGTACACATGACAATAATTGCCCTGTTTTATGGGCGGCCACGGACATTACCCAGCCAGGTCGCCAGCTGGATGGAAGGACCTGGGGAGAGAGTGTCCACAGGGCAATACCTTCCCCGGGATGATAGAGGGCAGCTTTGGTTTTTATGTCTAGTCTTTGTAGTTGGATGGACCTGAATAGTATTACATAATTTTGCACATTGGAGGCATAATTATATACAGAAAATAGCTAAAAGAGTACCCCAAATATGTGTCAGTACACACAGATGTACTTGACAGCAGCATGTCTGATTTTCTTTCTTGTAATCAAAGAGGCAATTAATTCAAATACTAACATCCTCATTCTGCTCAATTGTTATCCAGTATAAAAGGACAACCCTTTAAAAGTTATCAATGTCTACGTGGCCCCAGCAAGTACCAGCCAGAGTTTTATTCCCAAGTAAGTGCTCAAGACAGATCTGTCTTTCATTTAGAACAGCTGTTTCCCCCTTTGCTTCTAGACAGCATCTTTTTTTTTCTTTTTTTTTGAAGAGCACCATTCTGTTTCACTCATGAACAGCACTCCTCTTCTGTGTGGTGTCAACTATCCCACTGAGGTAAAGGTCTTGTTTGTGTTGAGAGATTAGGCCTTCTCTCTCCCGCTCTCCTGCCCTCCCATTCATGCAGACATTTTTCTCACTGTTTCTGACAAAAGCTAAGCATTAAATCTGTAACTAGCTGTTCTCATAATAAAAGAAATCCTTGTACTGTGTTTTTGTAAGTTTCTTAGAACTTTAAATCACTATGCATACTATCCCAGTTATTCACAACATTACAATTCATATCAGTTTAGAATTTTTCAATTTAAAATTATTGATTTTTGTCTTTATTATTATCACAGGGTGACTACACGAATTTAAATGGGAAAACAGAAAATTATTAAAATGTATATTTCTACATATAAATGCTAAAAGCATTAAACACATGTTAAAACTGATTTGTTCTAGATGATTAACACAAACAAATGTGCCAAATTAAACTCCATTAACATTATAATTAGGATATGGCCAATTGATATCGGAGGGGAGGACAACAAAAAGGTTTTTGTATCCCTCTTCCCTTCTGTGTCAAGGCTTTGATATGTGCTGCTTTTATTCATGTTGCTAATTGTCTGTTCTATTAATTATTTTTTATTTTATCGATTATTAGAACTGTAAAAGATTCATCAATAAGTAATCATTAGAATTTGTGTCAACAGTACAATCAGATTTTTAAAAGTCACAATCTATTTTTTTCTTTGGATTATCAGGATTATTATCAGTTACTTTTATAGATTATTATTTGCTTTGCATTGTAGCATGGGACAATAAAATTTTTAAATACCTTCAGTAACGCAAGTAACATTAAGTGAAAGTTAATACAAATAAGTGTGATATGAACACTAGTCAATTGTAGAATAATACAAACGGCAGATATTGAGTAGTCCTGTAGTATTGACTTGGTTATAGTTGTTGCCAAGAGGAGTGCAGGAATGGAGCTCAGACTCAAATGTGTCAGACAACAGAGTCCAAATTTAGCCAGCCATTACTTTCAGTGCAGATCACTGGAGGATTCACAAGGACTTGGGAAACATTATATATGAGTAAAAACTCAGGAAAGCTAATTTGTTTGTCAGGATACATCACTAACATTTTCAAAGGCACAATGGAGATACATCCTGACAAACTGCACTACTGCCTGGCATGGCAACTCCTCTATACATCAATAGACTCGTCAACAATTTCTCCTCCATGGGGACGTAAAACTCTAAATTCAAAGCAGTGGGATGATCTGTCTATTTATACTGTATAAGAGATGAACCATCAGACTCAGCTCTTAAATGCAGGCTGAAGGCTCACTACTTTAGTCTAGTATACCCTGACTTGAGCTGCACAATGCATTTCTGTTTGAGTCATTTGTAAAAAAAAAAGTATTACAATAATTCTAAACTGCACTAACTCTCCTCTGTTATGTTTTTCTTCTCAGTATCATGTTGTGGCACTTGGTGCCACCACTCTACTCCCAAGCTGTTTTCTGCTGATGGAAAGTCAACTGAGATACTGGAAGCCTACAAATCATCACATCAGAAGATTTTGTTGTCAGATTAGATGGCTCAGCACATGCACTACTGTAAAATGTAGAGTAGGAGGAGGTTAGCAGCTATGTAGGATTGCCACATAAATTTATTTGCTGGTTTATCTTTTGTCTCTCTACTGTATTACGTTATAACCAATGTGAACCTTGCATCCGTTGGAGCACATATGGAATATAGTGTAAGGCATAAGATGGCCGGATTGGATATATGTTAATAGGGAGGACCTTTGTGAGGTGTGGGTCTGTTGCCGTGATTTCTGGGAGGGTGCCATACAGAAATACTGTTTTAAAAGAGCACGAAAAGGCAGGAAGGAAAGAAGAAAAAACAGAGCCCGAGCTTTATGGCGGAGGGGGCAGACGTGAGCTATCTGAAGCCAGGAAAGAGATTGTTTCATATGGAGCACTGAAGTCCTATACAGTTTGATGGTGGCCACCTCAAAGAAATCCTAATATACTGAAGTGGACTGGACAGTTGAAAAGATCGAGAGTGAGCAAATCACAATCTTTTATTTTGGGATAGCATGTCTGAAGAATGAGAAGCATTGTGGGATATTTTTATCTTATAAAGAAACAAAACTTAGTGGATATGATATGATATTTTGAGTGCATGATTTTTATGTTATTTGTATACTGTATGTGTTGGAAAAGGGGGTGGGTGGTTTTGGAATGTCTGGGGTAATTTGTATGATTTGTATATACGTCATTAATTACATTTTTATTCTCTTCTCTGTTTCTCTGGGTCATTTTTGTATAAATCAATTCTATTAGTTGATGTAATCTTTTGGCACCGCAGGAAGTGTTCCAAAGGCAGTTTGGGGTTGATATGCAATCCAGAATTAACATTTCATTATAAATGTGGTGAATCACAGCGGTTATGATCTCTACAGCTAGTTGGCCTAGGCCTCCAGGACTGTGACTATATCTAGTCAGTCAGTCATTATCCAACACGCTATATCCTAACATAGGGTCACGGGGTCTGCTGGAGCCAATCCCAGCAAACACAGGGAGCAAGGCAGGAACAAACCCCGGGTAGGGCACCAGCCCACCACAGGACACAAACACACACACACCAAGCATAATTTAGAATCGCCAATGCACCTAACCTGCATGTCTTTGGACTGTGGGAGGAAACTGGAGCACCCAGAGGAAACCCATGCAGACACAGGGAGAACATGCAAACTCCACGCAGGGAGGACCCGGGAAGCGAACCTGGGTCTCCTTATTGCAAGGCAGCAGCGCCACCATGCCACTCACTATATCTAATGCTGTCTTTAATTTTCTCTGTTATATGTGACTGTGGAACCCTGAGAGGTTTATGTTTTTCAGGGATGCTTCTGACTAGAGTTTTTCCTCTCCCCCATTGTAAGCTGGCCATAGTTCAACAACTAATTAATGAGCAAACAGTACTGAGCTTCATTTATATAATCAGTTTCAAATTATTTTTGGTGTAAACAAATCATCGTCTTTATGTGCAGTCATTATGTAATTAGTAATTTGTAAGATCTATACTTGCATTTTACCTGAGAACTTGTCACAACATGCTCATTGAAGAGGCTATACAAAAATAAACTGAATTGAATTGAATTATTAAATATTCAAGAGTTGTGTATTCAATTCAAAAGTGTAAACCAATGTACAGGGACATCATGTTTTTTCATTTTATGGAGGTGTTTATTTAATAATATTTTAGCAAAATATGTATCTTTTGCATGTTGTGAGTATATGACTAGATGACTTTACAAGTGGATTATGCAACATGAGTAACGTGAGATTTTTTCATAGACATTTTTGATATTGTTTGCTGTGGCCCAGTGTTGGTCTCCTTTGATTTTTGTTTTATCAGAAGCTTTGTTACCTGTGTTCTTTGTGAAAACATGAAATTCAATTTTTCCTGGCCGTCACTACAAAACACAAAGTGTTTCCTATATATAAACAATCATTTTTATAAATAAACATCAGTATCAATCTTTGCATCATTTATGAAATCAACTAAATACAATTTTAGTATGGTAACCAGAGTATGATATGTAGCATTGGGCACAAGGTAGAAACCAACCCTGGATGTGAAACGAATTAAATGCACTGTACACTTATGAACAAAAAACCTGTTTAAAGTCCAAATCATTCCATTAATTAAAACCTGGAGGACCCAAAAAAAAAACATTGGGGAACCAGTAGTCCCCTGTTTAATGCAGAACAATGTGAAAAAAAATTGAGAAAAAAAGACCTCTTAGCTGAAACAGAAAGTAGTGCTCCTAAGTAATCCGACTCTGTCACAGTGATTCTATAGAATGACTCCCTCCTTCTGGTGCCGGGAGGAATTAAAGGACTGGTTGCCAGAAGGGGCAAGCCTTATTCGTGAAAACTGGAAAATGCCATCACCTGTCTTCTGAACTGCAAATGGAAAAAAATGTGTTAGCAAGAGTGCTTCCTCTCATTCCAGGGTGGTATCTCTTGCTTGTCCAGAGCCCCGAAAATGTTGCTCACTTGTACGTACTTGACAGAGCCTTTAAGATGTAGTAGGTAAACTAAAGTATCACACCTTGGCATGAAGAGAATGTTCAGATTAAACATAAGCTGTGTCTGAAATGGCATACTCAGGCCATAGAGCAGTAAGACAGCCATGCTATCTGCTGAGCAACCATGCCACAGTAATTTTAATTATAATATCGTAATTTATTAGGTTTACCAAAATCTTACTCCTTGAATTGTATCACTGCTGACATGAATGTCTGCTTACATAGAGTTTTGCCAGTGACTGTTCTGTAAATAATTACAAAAAAATTATTACAGGACTGTCATTCAAATTAAGTCTGCTGCTTGATAAGCAGCCTAGAAAATAATCTTCATTTTATTATCTCTGCAACAGATTCCCTGCCTTTGTACCAGTAGCCACCCACTGAAGACTGTGATCGTATCACTGAATTTCTCTCCTTCTTGTCAAGACCATTCAAATCTCCTGATGTATATGAAAATTTGCAAGCAGCACAATCTGCCCATGCAATTTGCAGTTTAAATCCCACCACAGGACTGCACCTGTCTTTGTCAGATTATTGTATTTCATGCTCTTTAGCTTAAAGCAATAAAAAGTAAACACAGCTTGCTTCCAACTTTTTCCCTGGAAGACTGAATGGAGTTTTATTTTTTTTTTAGTTAAAACATTGCAGCAGCCGATGAAGTGTTAACATCAGTGTGGCTATAATGTTCACTGTATTTGTTACATTATTCATCATGCTGACGACAGCACACATTAAGCAGTAGCTATTGTTTTTCCTGTAGGACATCTAATCGATATAGTGATAGTAATGCTCCTTAAAAGTGAAGTATCTGATTGATTAAGAAGACGAAAAGGCATGTATACTTCATCATTTCCCTTAAACTGGTGTTTCTACAACAACATCCAGTTTAGATTTCATTTGAAATCAGCCCCACTAGACAAATGTTCTTGTACAGGTACGATCAAACCATCTATTCATGATCTAAAACCATCCATCCGTCATTCAGTTCAGCATCACCGGATCTACAGCCTACACCAAAGCCCCACACACTCCAACACTCTAATCTTATGGATCAGTCCATAAACAAGCCAGCATTCACATTTCTGAGATGTAGAAGGAAAATTGGAGATTCCAAAGAAAAAGCTACAAAGAGAGTATGTAAGATTGACACAAGCAGTGGCAAGATGTCAACTTGTAAATATACAGTACAAAAGAGAGAACGCTCAGGGAACCAAAACATGAAAATATAGTAAGGAGTATTTCATAATAAATATTATCTTTTTACCTAAAAAAGAATTACATAATACATATATTAAAGTAATATATGAAATAAGTATAATAACAAAGAAATGTGTCAACAGTCTGAAACGCATGCCAAAGTAAACAATCAAAACACTTTGCATACAAAGAAATTATTCAATGACATAATAATCAAAACAGGTATAAGGTATGTACACAGGTGAAAGGTATATACTATAAACAATTCTACCTGTAGATTGAACAAAAACAATACAAAGTTAGAAAAGATATCTATGGATAAACTGACACTGACATAAACAGAGAAAATGTGCTCTACAGAAACTTAGTAAAGATTAACATCAAAAGTGAAATGACACTTATAAAAAATTTAGAAAGTATAATAGAAACTGACAGAATATGACATAAAAACGATAGACATTTAACAAGAAAGCTGACTGTTTAACAGGACATTTTAAAAAATGTGAATATGGCATCCTTGACACCTGTTTTATGGAAGGTTCAGGGGAGAAAGTGTGCTCAGGGCATTACCTCCCCCAGATCACTAGATGACAGCCCCAATAGAGTGCTGCAGCACCATGGATTCCATCAGGGTTTCATGGGAGTTAGAGTTTAGTGGCTCAGCCCTGCTGGGTTCCAGGGCTGCTGCAGGCATTGCGGAGATAATTTTGGACCACGCTTATGGGACACTGGAAGCGCCCCTGGGTACAGCATAAAAGGAACCAGCTGCTCCAGGAGCCAGAGTCAGGAGGAAGGTGAAAAAGCTTGCTGAAGGAGGATTGGTGTTAGAGTGAAAGAGAGACAGAGGAAGAAGAGAAAGAGTTGCTGTGTGCTGCTGTATTATTCTGCTTGTGTACTGGGCTTGAGTGGAAAATGTTTGGAAGAGTTTCCAACAGCTAAATAATAGCAGTGTGTTGTGCTGTACTTGTGTCTACGTCTGTCTGTGCCGGGTTTGGGGAGTAGTGCACCCCCTGCTGGTTACTATAAACCCCAAACCTCAAACAGAACCACAACTACACAAGTTTCAGGTACAAATAATTTCTTGCAGGTTTCTCTGAACATTGCACAAACGTCTATAGAAAGTGTTCTTCCTTCCATTCCTCCTCATGAGTGTTGTCCTTATCAACCCCACTCTGACTTGCCTGGAGTTCTTCTGGTGCCAGGGCATAGCCAGTTGGAAATGCTTATGGTCAATCGGAAGCCCCTCTGGCAGACCACACAGAAATCCAACAGGGCTGCCCCATGGGACTACAGGTCCCAGTATGCTCTGCAGTTATCTATGTGGGAATCTTAAATCAGGAAGGCTGCCACATAGTGTATTAGGGGAGAGAAAAATCAGCAATAATCATTTCCCCCATTCCATCCATTGCAGTATATATATACATATTGTGGCCACCAGGGGGTGTACCAGCTCCCCAAACACCCGACACAACAGACATAGGCACAAGTTCAGCAACACACAAGGCTTTATTACAGTGGAAAATGCTTTTCCTTTTCTTTCTCTTCCTTTCTCTGTCTCTTTCCACCTCCACTCTTCCTCCAGTAAGCTTTATCCTCCACCTCCCAACTCTGACTCCCCAAATGGAGTGAGGCAGTTTCTTTTATAGAACACCTGGAAGTGCTCCAGGTGTCCCATGATTTCCTAACAGCAGCACTTCTGGATGTGGCGGAAGTGCTGTAATAAAGGGCTGAACAGTTCACCATGTCCCCCTGGCTGTGACCATGGACACCAACAGGGCTGAGCTTCTAAGCTCCTGGCTGGGTGAAAACCCCAGCTGCCCCATCACATTATATATTGTGGAAACTGCCCCAGACACAGATAGGTAGACACTGAAGGTTTAAAACCACACACACATTTATTCATAATTCTATTTACAAAGACGCACACAACCCAGTGCCCCAGCACCAATCACCCTCAAGTCCAGCCTCTTAACGATGCCTGGTCCGCCTCCACTCCTCTCCTCCGAGCTCCGTCCTTCTTCCACCCGACTCCAGCCATCAAACGGAGGGAGGTGGCCCCTTTTATCTTCACCCGGACTTGCTCCAGGTGCCTCCAAATGAGCTAAAGCCAGAACTCCCTGGTGTAGCGGAAGTGCTGGCTGTGCACCCGAAAGCACTCCAGGTGTCCCTGGTCTTCTTCCCCCCAGCACTTCCGGCTGTGGTGGAAGTGCGGAGGACCAGGGCTCTACAGGCATCTGGGTGCCCGCTGGTGGTGACCAGGGGCCCCTATAGGGTTGAGCTTCCATGCTCCCTTCCCGTGGTCCCCATAGCCACCAGGGTGGTTGCCCCCTCGTGGTCCGCCCCCAGCAGCTCGCCACAGTATATATATATACTGAACTCATAAAGGGATCAGACATCACCTTCAGGACAGGTGCATTACGTGCCCCCAAAAACATACATCTTGCAAATTTTTTGAAAACTGTCGGAATGGTTCTGGATTTTTAATCTGCCGATTAACAATAGCAAGAACAACAATAATCATATGAATGTCTGTGTATCCACATTTTCCTGCAGTTTACATTACAATGGAAAAATGATTTCTCTGACAAAGAAGCCACCTCATGTTTTTTTCCTGTCACAGCCTAAACAGTAACATGTGTCTCAGTCTGTGCTGGCCCTGTTTTTTGAGGCTAGAACAGAAAGCACCCATAACACCCTCCCTACCATGTATGCATTTATTCATAGCAAAAAAATAAGAATATTGCTAAGACAGAAGATAAGACTTGTGGGTCAGAAACAGCAAGTCACATCTCAGATCAGGGAGACTGGATAATGTGAAATTATTTAATGTTTTTTAGTTATTCTATTTCCATTCACCCATTAATTATAAATGTTATTTGAACTTTTTTAAGTTCACAGTTGCAGATGGCAAGTGCCTATCCTGGCAGCACAGGTAGCATGACAGAAAAGAACCCCTTGATGGGCCACAAGTCCATCATAGGGAGCATTCACTTGGACTTGGACACACATGAGCCCACACATATCTAATGTTTTAATTGTGGCTGAGAGTAGATACTTTGTAGACCTTCATGTCTTGATTTGATGTTATTATGAAAAATCTAGTTGAATAGGATGGACAACCTTTTTGGGCTGAGTGGCATGTTCTTGTCACAATTGTTATAATGTAAGTATAGAGCAGAGTAGTCAATCAAAGTAACCTGTACATTTTTCTTTCTTTCATGTATCACCAATGAAATAGTATTTATAACATTGTTCACTTTTCATTCCAATAGTTATTTAATTCCTTCTTTCAAATTTAACTTTAACTTTCAAATTATAAGGTAAATTGATCATGAAGAATAAACATACAGTATTTAATACAAGGTTACAGGGGTGTCTGAGCCTTCCACACTCAGCTCAAGAAAGGAAATGTCAGGGGTGGGGTCCATTGCAGGACACACATACCTACACTCATTCACTCATACACAATAAGCATTATTTGAGTAGTGCACAAGACTTAACAGAACTTACGTTGTTTTAGTTAAAATGGTAATAGCTTCCATTAAAAAACAGAAAAATGTATTTTGATTTTATTTCTTGCCCCATAATGAATTGAAGATAGAAAATGTGGAAGCTGCAAAGGATGAAAAATAAAATTGACACTGGTGTATCAGAAAGATTAAGGCAGTCTCGATATGATGCACTGGCTTTTCTTAACCAAATGAAACAACAAAGACAAAGGTCATGTGCTGCTTCTGAAATAGTCTGATTGAAAGACTCATGTAAGTTTACACAATGAGCATTTCTTTGACGTCAACTTACCGTTATAGAATATTCATTTTGAACCACTTTTGGGCACTCTGTCTTAACATTCAGAAGACAAGGGTCACTATTGGAGTTAGTGCTATAGTCAAGACCACCTTTGCTAACACCAGGACAAGTCCAATGCCACAACAAGTCAAGATCCACTTAAGACTGAGCCTAACGGGGGGTTGAGACCAAGTCAAGACCAAGTCCAAGTTAAGACCAACACAGAAAAAAATGGAGTCCTCTTTAAGAGCAAACCTTAACTAGAATTTGGTTCCAGCACCATAATGTCTAATTCTGTGATTGGATTAATTCAACTGAGGACAGTAGGAGGAAGACTTGTTTATTTTTGTGTGTTGTGGATAGTCTTTGGAAAGGTGGTTGTTGAAAACATGCCAAGGATAAATAAATATGTGTTATTTTATCTTAAAAGTGTGTCAGGTATTACTGTGTGTTGGGTTTATCTAATTACATAAGCAACGCCTTCTTCTTTTTCATGATGAAAAACTGTCAGTATTCTCACTGAAATCAATGTTGTTTGTTGATATCATTTATACTGTATGCAATATCTGAAGTCATGTTGATGTTGGCTTCTCTTCTGTATTATTTTATGAAGCACCAACACTCTAACAGGATCACATGTGAATTATTTTCTTTTTTTGAATGTTTCCTTTTTCTTTGCAGATTACAGCATTTATGAATGGGAAAAGGCATCAATCAACATCTTCACAAAGTGAAAGCTGATACTGGGAAGAATGAAAAACTGACACTATGTAAAGCATTACACTCCTGAAACCAACTGGCAAAAAAGAATATATTTGAACATTTGGCAAACGGTATAATCAAAGCAGGAACTTGAGTAATCACTAAAACTGCATCCTAATCCCTCTATTAAAAAGCTTTTGACATTATTCCATTTACCAGCTAAGTATTTGTGATGATTTTGTAATAGCTGGATAAATAATCTTTAACTTCATAATGAGCAGTACCTTGGCATCCAGTGAAGCCCTGCTGCCTGTGTGGAGCTTACATGTTCTCCCCATGATTGCTTGTGGTTTTCTTTCCTCCACATACTTTTTTCATTGAACATCTCTACGGCATACACATTGAGTTGACTGGTGACTGTATTTGCCCAAAGTACATGTGATTATGTGGATTAATGCCCCTCTATTGGATTCCCACACTCATTTAAAAATGAAAGACTGGAGTTAACACACCTCATTTGAAGCATAGGATCAATCAACTCCTTGGTGAGAGGACACAGAAATCCTGGGTCAGATGAGTTGTGATTGTAACCCACATTACTTTAAATCAGTACTTTAAACAGATATGAAAATGTTTGACCTATAAAGTAGTTCAACTGTAGGCCTGTGAAATAGAACAATATGTGCCATCTGGGAATAAGGATCAGAAATATCTTGCAACAATATACCAGTACATTAGAGTTCATGTCATTTTCTGATTGTGATTGAAAACATCCTATTTATAAAAGTCAGACATCAAGAACTACCATTCCACAGAAATGAATCTAGTCACCACTGTTGACATGTTATGGTTGGCTAGAGCAACCAACATGTCATCTGTGCTCATCCTGCAAGATCTCTCCTCTGCCTTTGACTTTGCCAACCATCAGATCCTCCTTTCCACCCTCTCTGACCCTGGCATCACTGGGACTGCACTCAGGTGGTTTGAGTCCCACCTCTTGGAAGATCCAACTATGTGTACTGGCAAGGAGAAATATCTTGGCTGTACCAGGCAAAAATGGGGGTGGCCTAAGGATAAGTGCTGGGCCCTCTTCTCTTCTCTCTATACACCTCCTCACTACTCCCTATAATCCTGTCACATGGTTTCTCTTATCAGTGCTAAGCCAATGATATGCAGATATACCTGTCATTCCATCCAGAGCACCACACGGTATCAGCTAGATCATGTGTGTGTGTCTCACTGATATAGCAACCTGGATACAGGAGCACCATCTCCAGCTCAACCATTGCAAAATGGGCCTTCTTGTAATGCCAGCTCATTCAGCACCACATTTCTGTTCAGCTCAGCTTATTATTGCTAACACTCACCAACTCTGTACACAATGTTTGGGGTGGTGATCAATGTCCTTCACTGACTATGTTGCAATGGTCTCTTGGTCTCCCAGATTCACTCAATACAACATCCACAAGATCAGACTATATCTGCAGGACAACTCCTAGTCCAGGCTTTGATCTTGCTACATCTAGACTATTGCATTGTTCTGCTGGCAGGAGGAATGGCATGTGTTTCTGCAGATGATTTAAAATTGTGTTCAACCAGCAGAGGCAGGCACATGTTACTCCTCTCTTCAGATCACTACATTGGTGCCTATAGCAACACACATTAAGTTCAAATCCTTAATGCAGGCCTACAGACTAGTCAAGGGGTCAGCACCAATGTATATGGAGATACTTTGAGGTCTCATGCTCCTTTTTGCCCACTCATGTCTGCTGATGAATGGCATCTGGTGATACCACCTCTGCGCAGCATGAAATCTTAATCCAGACCCTTTTCATGTATAGCCCCTAGCTGGTGGAATGTGCTACCCACCTCCATTCAAACTTCTAAATTCCCCATTGTGTTTAAGGAGCATTTGAAGACTCTTTTGTTAGAACTTTGTCAGAACTCTTCACATGTGATGAACAAAATTTTAGCCTTGTCCTGTAACACTTGTTTCAGAACAGCCCTCCAAACCATTTATTTGATTATGTTGACCGCTTTTGTAAATTGCCTTGGAAGAAAGCGTCTGCTAAGGAAATAAATGTAAATGATATTGTGGTAAGGAGAGGACTGAAATGAATGACAAAACATTTTAAGGAGATTACAACAGGAATGCAGGGCTGATATCACCTGATATGGTATCTATTTTTACTTTAAATAGTGTAGCTCCACTCACTGTAAATATCAACAACAACAACAACAGTTATTTATATAGCACATTTTCATACAAAAAGTAGCTCCAAGTGCTTTACATAATGAAGAGAAGAAAAATAAAAGACAAAATAAGAAATTAAAATAAGACAACATTAGTTAACATAGAAAGGAGTAAGGTCCGATGGCCAGGGTGGACAAAAAAAACAAAAAAAAACTCCAGAAGGCTGGAGAAAAAAATTAAATCTGTAGGGGTTCCAGGCCACGAGACCACCCAGTCCCCTCTGGGCAAAATATCACCCCAAATCACATAAATAAAATATACTAAGGTTAGGGGTAGGGTTAGGGTGCAACTAATCAACTTTTTTACTTATCAAATTATGCTTTATTAGTAACAGAAATAAATTCTCTTTTTGAAAGGCTTTTCAGGTTCTTTTTTTTCAGTTGTCTCTCTTTCACTCCTGTATATTTACATTAAATAAAACCAGTATTTAATATTTATGTGTTCATAGTTAAATTGCATGGTGGTGACGTGATAAACGTTGTAGCCACCCAGATCATTAATCTTTAGTTGATTCCCATTCGTGACTGCAGTTTGCACATGCCCTGTTTCTACATGAGTTTTTTTGGGCATTCCACTTTTCCTCTTATGGCACCAAAGATATGTAGATTATATTAACCCATGGTTATGTATCGTGTATGGCCATGTGCATGAGGGGGCAATGCTAGTGGCCCAATATTGATGTATTAGATTCTGCCCCTAAGCAACTCAGAATTGAACTGAGTGTGCTTGCAAATGTTATGTTAAATTATGGTCCTATTTATTTGTAAGCTTTGCTTACTTATGTTGCTGAAATCTATCAACTCATTTTCTCAAGGCACTTTGAAACAGTACAATATATTAGGGAGCTGGAGCTTATCTCAACAGAGACAGGCACACAGCAGGAACCAACTCTGGATGGGATGCCAATTCAATACAGAGCAGCCTGACACTCGCACTTACTCAAATCAGGCCAATTTCCAGTCACTAAATAAACTGTCAGATTGCCTTTGGACTGTGGGAGGAAACTGAACTTGCCAGAAAAAAGACCTACACAAACACAGAGAAAGTGTAACACAGAAATCCAAAAATCGAATCATAGTTCAGTTGCTGTAAGGCTGCAATGCTACCCGCTGTGCCTCTGAGTCTTATTACAGAAATCCAGTTTTATGAAGAAAAGTTTTCTTTGGTTCTTGAGGACAGCTTGCTTTTTTAAAGTGAGGTTATGAAATAAACATCATTGAAGATATCACTGAAAGTTGCAAATAATTTATTCATCCTGAAATGATAGTCTGTGTCTTTGTGCCTGAGTCTAACAGATGTCCCTCACAAAGATGCTCTTCACAGAGCACACAGTACAGAGTTGCGATGCCACAACAGCAGATGCCCCAATCTTGTGCACAGAAAAAGAATCAATGTTTGTTCATTGAGAATTCTCCTTCAAGCAAATTAAGCTAGTTTCATCAAATATGGGGATTTTTTGTTCCTTGTAAATTGTCACACACATGCGCATGGGAGGCAGCTAAAGGGCTTGAGTAAGGGCAATTCCGAATCAGACCGGGATGTGGCAGAGTGCACTGACTCTTTTTCTCCCTTTCCTTCAGACTTGCAGTGATTCCACCTGGCCCTCTAGATGACACTTCCAGGTCCGAGCCTATTGAAGAAGACCTTGCCGGCTCCGGCCCCTGTGATGTCACGTCCGGGCTCGAGCCTATGGCTGAAGACCCCTATGAGCCCGACCCTTTTGATCTCACTTCCTGTCTTCCCCTTTAAAAGCCTCCACCTTTTCCCTATTCCCTCAGTTCTACTTTGGACTCAGTTTTGTGCACATCAGTACTGTTATACATTTTGCAACTTTGCAGCCAGGATACCAATATACAGATGGCTGCCCCAAACCTTTTTATGACTCTTATGTCTGGTTTTTGCGAAAAAAAATACATACAGTGCCTTCAGAAAGTATTCAGACCCCTTCACTCTATAAGTTGCAGTCATGTGCTAAAATCATTTAAATGATTTTTTTCTCATCTAAGAATACTCAATAACAGAATGGCAATGTTAAAGCAGGATTTGGGGAATTTTTGCAAATTTATTAAAATGAAACAGCTGAAAAAAAACATTGACACAAGTATGCAGACCCTTTGCTATGACACCGGAAACTTGGCACAGGTTTATCTCATCTATTGATTATCGTTGAGATGTTTTTTGTGTTTTGTTTAGAGTCCACCTGTGGTCGATCCAATTGTTTGTACGTGATTAGGAAAGGCACAAACCTGTCATCAGAAGGTCCCACAATTGATAATGTGTATAAGAGCAAAAACCATGAGGTCAAAGGAATTTCCTACAGAGCTTAGAGACAGGATTGTGTTGAGTCACAGATCTAGGGAAGGCTGCAAACATATCTGCAGCATTGAGTGTTCCCACACAGTGGCCTCCATAATTCTTAAAAGGAAGAAGTTTGGAACAATCAAACGACTCTTCCCAGACCTGGGGACCCAGCCAAAGTGAACAATTGGGGAGGAATAGCTTTGATAAGAGAGGTGAACAGGAAGCCAATGTTCACTCTGGCTGAGCTCCATAAAGTTTAGGTGATCTAGAGTGGACATGAAAGAAACTTTCCAGAAGGACAACCAGGACTGCCACCCTCTACTAACCCGGGAATTTGTGATGGAGTGGCCAGATAACAAATGAAAGCCCATTTGGACTTTGAAAAAAGGCACCTAAAGAACAGTCAGACTAAAAGAAGCAAAATTCTGATGAAATCAAGACCAAACTGTTGCACCTCAGTTCTAAGCATCACATCTAAAGGAATCCAAACACAGATTATCACCTGCACAATACCATTCCAATAGTGATGCACGGTGGTGGCAGCATGATGCTGTGAGGTTGTTTTTTAGCAGCAGTGACTAGTAGACTAGACAGGTTTGAGGGAAAGCTGAATGGGCCAAAGTAAAGAGTTTTCCTTAATGAAAATCTGCTTTAGAGTGCTCTGGACCTCTGACTGGGCTAAAGGTTCACGTTCCAACAGGATAATGACCCTAAGCATAAAAAAAGACAACACAGGAATGGCTTAGGGTCAACTCTGTGAATGTTCTTTAATGGCCCTGCCAGAGTCCAGACTTCAGATCCAGAGATCTGAAAATAGATGTCCACTGATGGTTTATACACTGGAAGAGCTTGATAGGATCTGCAGGGAAGAATGCCAAAAAAATTCCCAAATCCAGGTATGAGAAGTTTGTCCCACCATACTCAGGGTGTAATCACTCCCAAAAGTGCATCAATTAAATATTGAACTAAACGGTCTGAAAACTTGTGTCAATGTGATTGTGCAGTTTTATTATTAATACATTTGCAAAAATTTGTAAAATCAGGTTTTAATTTTTTCATTCTGGGGTATTGAGCATTGCTTGATATGGGGAAAAGATGAATTTAAATGATTTAGCAATAGACTGCAGCATAACCAAATGTGAAAAAAGTGAAGGGTTCTGAATACTTTCTGAAGACACTGTAGGTAACATGTTGGACAGGCTTAGCTAGCTGGTATATTTTAGTTCACATGATTAGAATTTACATACAAATATATAATTAAATCATGCATTAATATCTAGGGAACAATTATTTTTCAATGATTTCATTTAAACTGTTGCAGCAACAACACTTTCAGCAAAACGATCAGCCATGAACAACTAGCAGGCGCATGCTGCTTCAGCCCGTGCTGAATTCCCTGCATTCCTTTAGTGCTCCTGCTATTCTAAGCCTTTCTAGAGTTACCAATTCAGGATGTCAGAAAATAGTATTTTTTTAACTTACAGCACATTGTCTTTGATCAATGGGTGGGGTATATATATGTGTAAACCTCCACCCTCGCAACAAATCTTTCAAACCAAAAGAATAACAAAAGTCATGTTAAGTATCTGTTTCAAATTATTATTTTGTCCCAGCATTCCCCATGCACCAAATGCACTCACCCTGAAAGTTCAGCCTGGCAGTGCCCACTGTTAAACAAGATCAGGTTGCAAACTTTCTTTTCGCTAACAGAAATGTAACATACATGCCCACATGTTTGAATAAGCTGGAATGTGGGCATAAATGGGATGTAAGTCGACTCACAAGATGTACCAAGACAAATTCAGACCAGTTTCAGAGCTTATTTGTGAAATAAGAGTATAAGGATACATTTGACAAGAGCTGCCATTCAGCCTAATATAGCCGCTTAGTTATTTTCTGCCTAAAGTTTCTTAAATCATGCCTAATGTGTTACTGTCAACTAAACTATTGGGTAACTGTTTTATATTTTTACAGTTATCTTTGTGAAGAAATGCACTTTTATCTTTAGCTAACCTTATTCTGCATCCCATGATCTTGCGGATGCCAGACCTATCTGTCTTGTTATAGTTTATATTCCATAGTCTACAGAGAAGTCTAGTACCTTATCACTGGACTTTTTCTGATGATGTTATGTCCTTCTTGCATTGTGGAGATGCAAACTACACATAGTTTTCTAGATGAGGCCTCAAAAGTGCTTTATACAGCTAGAGCATATCTGCTATTGGCCTGAACATCAAACAGCTCACTGCTGTAAATAACCCCAAATAACTCCTCATATTGCCTAATTTAGAAAACAAGATTCTTACATCAAAGATTACTATATTCTATTATCAGTCTGTTTTGTACTGTACTGTTTTTGTGTACTGGTGCTGATATTTAAGAATAAGGGGGATGTGCAGGACTGTAGTAACTACAGGGGGATAAAATTGATGAGCCACAGCATGAAGTTATGGGAAAGAGTAGTGGAAGCTAGGTTAAGAAGTGAGGTGATGATTAGTGAGCAGCAGTATGGTTTCATGCCAAGAAAGAGCACCACAGATGCAATGTTTGCTCTGAGGATGTTGATGGAGAAGTATAAAGAAGGCCAGAAGGAGTTGCATTGCATCTTTGTGGACCTGGAGAAAGCATATGACAGGGTGTTGCGAGAGGAGCTGTGGTATTGTATGAAGAAGTCGGGAGTGGCAGAGAAGTATGTAAGAGTTGTACAGGATATGTACGAGGGAAGTGCAACAGTGGTAAGGTCTGCGGTAGGAGTGACAGATGCATTCAAGACAGAGGTGGGATTACATCAGGCATCGGCTCTGAGCCCTTTCTTATTTGCAATGGTGATGGACAGGTTGACAGACAAGATTAGACAGAAGTACTCGTGAACTATGATGTTTGCTGATGACATTGTGATCTGTAGCGATAGTACGGAGCAGGTTGAGGAGACCCTGGAGAGGTGGAGATATGCTCTAGAGAGGAGAGGAATGAAGGTCAGTAGGAAGAAGACAGAATACATGTGTGTGAATGAGAGGGAGATCAGTGGAATGGTGAGGATGCAAGAAGTAGAGATGGCGAAGGTGGATGAGTTTAAATACTTGGGATCAACAGTACAAAGTAATGGGGATTGTGGAAGAGGGGTGAAAAAGAGAGTGCAGGCAGGGTGGAATGGGTGGGGAAGAGTGTCAGGAGTAATTTGTGACAGACGGGTATCAGCAAGAGTGAAAGGGAAGGTCTACATGACGGTAGTGAGACCAGCTTTGTTATATGGGTTGGAGATGGTGGCACTGACCAGAAAGCAGGAGACAGAGGTGGAGGTAGCAGAGTTTAAGATGCTAACATTTGCGTTGGGTGTGACGAGGATGGACAGGATTAGAAATAAGCACATTAGAGGGTCAGCTCAAGTTGGGCGGTTGGGAGACAAGGTCAGAGAGGCGAGACTGTGATGGTTTCGACATGTACAGAGGAGAGATGCTGAGTATATTGGGAGAAGGATGCTAAGGATAGAACTGCCAGGGAAGAGGAAAAGAGAAAAGACTAAGAGAAAGTATATGGATGTGGTGAGAGAGGCCATGCAGGTGATGGGTATAACAGAACAAGATGCAGAGGAGAGAAAGATATAGAAGGAGATGATCCGCTGCGGCAACCCCTAAAGGGAGCAGCCGAAAGAAGAAGAAGAAGAAGTCTGTTTTTGCACCTAACTCCTGTTCTAATGGTTCATAAACCTCCAGCGTGTTAGTAAGCCTGGCTCTCCCTCGTGTACACCTGGCCTACAGTTATCTTGGGCATCCCAGTTTTGTTGGTTTGTATAACTTCTTTGAGGATTTTAAGAAAATGTTTTTTCTAGCCCTGAGGCTTCATGTATAATGGCTTATGTAGAATTTGCACTAAAACATGGCATACGAACAAAAACAGAAATGTGTGTACGCACAATAAAATCCAGATGCATAAAACTGTACATACGCCAAATTCCATGCACTTCCCCTTTACAAACCCCAATGAACATGAAATTTAATGAATGTGCACACGTCGACAACCCCAGCCTGACTCCTCCCAGAATTTTGAATATTTTAATATGCCAATCAATACAAATATCACCTTCAGTTTGGTGTTTCGTTAAAAGATAATGGCAAAAATCACATGGAAAAAAGAAGAATTTCAGCGAATGTAAAGTGGAGGCTTGGAAAAATGTACTATTTGTTGGCTTAAGCAGTGGTATAACCAAGAAAAGAAAATTATGGAGAGATACAATGTGGCAGAAACACTCGAAAGTTCAAGTTCAGAAAGTCACAGAGTTCCCAAAATAAAAAACAAGCAGTCAGATATCAAAGTCAACATGAAAAGGCAAGTCACAGCCCACTGTTTTTTTATTCTGTTTCAGACAATATTACAGACTTTGACCCCCGGCCAATGACACAACTCCATGTGGTGATGTTGCTGCTGTGCCCAGCACATCTTCAGATGCTTGCTGCACACAAACCTCTGCCTTGAAAATTGCTGGGCAACCATCTGGCTGTGTTCTGATGGACACTGTTCTGGAGTCACAAAATGCAATAGTGGTTGCTGTAAGAGATTTGGCCAATGAACAAAGGAATATAAGGGCTGCACTATGTGATATTGACCACAATTTAAATGAACTGGTTAAAAATAACTGCTGCATCTGATTACCTGTTTTTACATTCTGATAATTACATTCAAATGAAGCTGTAACACTATATGATCTGGTTGATCATTTGGTGGGTCAGTGTCAGGTTCATCATTCCACATCTCTTTCAGGTATAGGCAAGTCATGACAAGTTTCTGTGGACTATAGAGCAGCACATTAATGGAGTGGAAATGCATTCTATTTACATAGCCAAATTCATTGTCTGAAGGTGCTTTCATAGTGTAGCATTGGTGACAAGAGACACAACAGATTGATTCTCTTCTCTTAACATGGCTATTTGAGGTGACTTGCTATCTTTAAAAGAACTGACTTTTGCCACACTAATTGGAAAAAGCAGCTGCAACTGTACAGAGCTGCCATTTTTATAGGTTCCCCAGCTATATATGATGTAATGCCTGCTCATTCTTTAGGTGATTCATCCTGGGCTGATGCAACTTGTCCAGCACTGTTTAAATAGCAGCATGCGTGCAGCTGTCTGCTCCAATTACATTTGGAAAACCGGACGTTGCTGCAAATTGCGATTTGATGTTTCGCAGTTTAACCACAGTATAAGGAAATCTTATATATCTGGATGACCAGCAGATAATACCATCCTATACAGCTGGTATGGTGCGACTCAGTGATGTTTGTGAAATACCCGATCGTCAGCAACTTCACGTTGCAAAGCTCCTGGGGTTAAAAACCCAAGAGTGGACAGAACCTGCAAAGAAACAGGTAGAGCACAATTCCTCAAAGTCTACCTTTGCAAAGCCAGCGCTGATTCAGCACACAGCTCCAAGAGGATAGCTGTTGGAAATCGACATTGACTTAGAAGCCAGATATAATCATCATTTATAAATATACACCCTCTTCTAATTCTTCTTTTTGTGATGTCTTCTAACAATGCTAAAGTAGCTATGGTAGATGGAATAGTTTGCCATTCCATGCACCATTACATTGTTACAGAATGATTACAATCAAGTGAAATAAATTTGTGAATGATATGCAATAAATTTCTATGTATTTGATAAAGCCTGCATCATTGATACTAACATGAAAAAAAAGGTAAGTGACACAGAAACAGTGGCACTGCTTTGACACTTGGTGGACAGAAACATGCATACGTTAGGTAGAGCGATACCATGAAAATGCACATGACTTTATGCCAAGTTTAGTTTTTATACATCTCAAAGTGTGCGAGGAAATGGGCGTACGCAACATTTTTGTTTGTACGTACTGTTTATACATGAGGCCTTTTAATTTCAGTTGCACATCTTTCTGTACAATCTACACATTACTCAGTATGATCTGAATATCTCCTGTAGCTACGGGCCTATTGACCATATGTTCAAGGGCAGAAAACTTGATAAAACATTTTCAATTTTCTTATGTGTATACGTATTTGGTTTTTCCCTTACTGTTCTTCATATACTTAATATATCAATATTTTAACCATCTTTTCATAGCTAAATGCTGAAAGAACACATTGTAGTTTAGATTTAACTCTACATTATCAATATTCAATGTCTTTTAGCATTTTTATTACCGCTTTAACTGCAGCTCTTGTTCAAAAGTAAAGGAGTTAATTTAACCTACAAGTATTACTTAATCTTTTGGTCAGAGCTTTTTTCTTTTTAGTACTATGTACTTAAGAAAACATTTAGCGGACATCTGCTTCTATTTTAGTATATATATGTCTTGCATTTTAATATAAGATTAGTTTTATTTTACACCTGGGAGGCCTTTTGCCCTTGCTTCAAAGTTCCAGGATACTGGGTCCAATCCCAGCCCAAGCACAATCTATATGTAAGTGCAAGTTTTTCAACACTTATTCGTATTTCTCCCACATGCCACAATTCAAATGTGTTAGGTTAGTTAGTGACTTGAGAACTGGCCTAATGTTACTTGTGGCGAGTGCATGTGCTTGTGTGGTTTATACCTACTGCCAAATGTTGTAGGAATCAGCTCTAGCTCCAGTGCTCGAGCACTTTGAGCTACATTATTTGTTTGAAAATGTGCTATATATATATATATATATATATATATATATATATATATATATATATATATATATATATATATAATATAATAAATAAATGTTGTTGTTGTTGTTGTTTTAGTATGAGCAAGTTAAGGAGATGAAGGGATAGAATAAATAGATCTAACTAATTCAATATTCCAAAACATTGTGAATACTATTATGTTTTAATTGCTGAACAGTAATTGTTCAATAACTTCTTTATGTTTAATTCTGCCTTCCTTGTTACAGAAATATCATATGATGACATGCTTCCCCTTTTAATAATACTTGGACATATTGCGCTAGTACTATAAATGTCACTGCTTTTGGGCTACAGTTTTGTAGGGTTTTTTGATTTAAATTTGGATAGATTACATCACCTATTGTATGCAATTGACATCTTTACACTGTCATGAACATGGATCCGAGATTCACCCTCCTGACCCATCTTGTGTAAGCAATCCCACCCCAGGAAGAAAGGGGATGCTGTTGCTAGCAATATTGTCTCTTTTTGTTGCCACAGCCAGGAGAAGATGTGCAGTGAGAGCAAATGACTCTGTGCTTTCCAGTTGGAGGACTGTATATTCAAGGAGCTCACAGAAGGTGGTATTTCATTATGCTCCAAACCAAACTTGGTTGCTACGGTGACACTTTGTTTTGTTTTACCTTACAAGCGCCATTGGGTGCCATTTCTGCTTAAAGTTTTTATGCTATTTAATCAGTTTAAACTGGCTGGCTGCCCAACATTTATTGGGATCGATTTTCATACTTCGCATGACCACAACAAGTTAAGAGTTTTTCATTTTTTGCATCAATAAGGGGGTTTCATTTAATATATTTTCAAGATATAATAATCAGTCTGCCATTGTTGCATAATACTATTCTCTTTCAAATAGAAACCAGCACTATTCTCATTTGGCCACAAATGTTGAGTACAGACGTTCATTTTCTAACTTGCTTAGTCTGGAATAGGGTCACAGGATTCTGGAGCCTATCCTAACTAACATAAGGAACAAACCCCGGTCAGGGTGCCAGTCCATTGCAGGGCGAACCCCAACACAGCCCCACACACCCCTACCATACACTAGGGTTAGTCCTCCTAAGCTGCATGTCTTTGGAGTGTAGGAGGAAAGCAGAGCACCCAGAGGAAAACATGCAAACTCCACGAATGGAGGACCCGGTACGCAAACCCTGGTCTCCTCACTGTGAGACAGCAACATTACCACTGCACCACCATGCCATCCTATGTTGAGTATAAATAAATTATTTTCTTTACAGGACAGTTACCACAAACAATTATTGTCATTGGAGTAATACATCCAAAGCGACACAAGATGTGGAGAATCCAGAACTGGCATTTGAAGAACTTAGCACCTCTTCCTTTTAAGCTTTTCTTTTTCTCCAGCACCATCCAACTCAACTACTCCATCACCAACCACATCACAGCAATGATGCTGCCACCACACCACCCTGGCTCTTCTCTTCATTTTCAATTTGTCCAATGAATTTGTTATTGATCATTTTTAATCTTGTCTTTACAGTACGGTTCCTGTTTTGTTGTTGCTTTTTTCAAATTAATGGACAGTGTGCTCATCATAATAAATATCATGTTTCATTTGTTTGCAAATGTAAGTGCTCACTGCATAATACTGCAACTATCAATGAGCTTAATTGAAGCTGGAAAAAATCTGCATCACTGGGTCACTAATGAAGGAAAAATGTCACTACTCTCTTGAAGAGATGCAAATATCTTTCGATTAAGTGCTATCAAACCAGAACTGCTTTTTGTGCAGTTAAGAAGCACAACTTCAGCTTTAAATTTTAGATCCTGGAAAATTATTGAATCATCCTGACAGTAAATTCTGAATTCTGAGTCACACATCTTGAGTACAGTTGAGGCTCTGTTCATTTCATTCATCACCAGAGTCTCTCCATCCTTCTATTAAATGCAGAAGGCCTTTGACATTTCTCATCTTGTTTGGATTCATCCGGCCCTCACTTCAGTGGCCATCATCTGAGGTATCAAGGGGCTACAATAAGTTTACTAGATTCTTGATTAAAATTACATATCATGTTCCATCTTGCATATCCAGCAGACTCCATGTAAAGTTTATCCTCTCATTCCAGCCATCTTGCAATCTTCATGGCACAAATCTTAGAAAATATTCACTTATTCATTTTTGGAACTCTGTAACTTTGTCTGTTCATGAGTCTTTATCACATATCACATTTAAATCA
The DNA here is from genome assembly GCF_900747795.2 of Erpetoichthys calabaricus. NCBI lineage: Eukaryota > Metazoa > Chordata > Cladistia > Polypteriformes > Polypteridae > Erpetoichthys > Erpetoichthys calabaricus. Next base: position 201,413,002 of record NC_041394.2, read on the forward strand.
ATGCTGAAAGGCCCACCATTTACTCTTGTAGAACTGTTGCTGTTCTCTCTCATTTCAAGCTTTACTAGGGTGCAGGTTTTTTTGTGTCAATGGACTTTCCTAATTCCACTGTTTTTTTAATATTTTCATAAAGCAGCCAATGTCACTTGCTAGGTATTTTGTCACACTGTGGATTGTGTGGATTTCCTCTGGCGACTCTATTTTAATACCAGAATTCAAAGACATGATGGTTAAATGACTGTGTGAAAGTCTCCCGCAATGGACTCCAGTCCTGCAGGTTTCTGCCGTATTTCTGTTCTTGTTGGGGTGGCCACTGGCTTAATGTAGCCCTGTAAATTTAAGAAACTGAATGGACAACAATCATGTTATATCAATAGTATAACCAAACACAACTTTGACCAATAGCATATACTTAGATGAAGCTGGGCAGGCCTAAGTCTTAAGAGAAATATTGGCTCCCAAATTAATACAAAGTATGGAATTATTTCTACCTCCATGTAAGGGGTTCTCAGGAGGGATGATTGCTAGGGAGTCAGAAATGGAAAATTGTGAATTGAGAATGAAAAGTGTAACATGGATTTAAGTAAAATAGCATAATGATGAGAGTTCCCCTTAAGAAAATGTACATCATACTTCATAAACTTGATGTTCAGAAGTAAACTAACATTACTATCTATCCACTCATTTTCACAGCCTGCTTATTCCAGTTAAAGGGTCATGGTGATCCAGATCTTAACAGGGCATGCCAGGAAGGAACATGTCCATAGAAGGACACACACACTCGTGTTCACTCTCATATGGTATTTAGGGTCACCAATGAATCAAATCTGCATGTCTATGGGATGTGGGAAGAAAATGAATCAGTTGGAGAAAAATTCATGAAGACATAAGGAAAACATTGAAATTCAACACATAAAGTGACACGTCTGGGTGTGATTAAGTTGCAAAATGCACAACATGCCAGAAGGCAGAGGAGAGAGATTAAAGACCAGGAGATGGATAATTCATGAGGGAGAAAGTCTAGACATAGTCAGGGACAAAAAAAAAAAAAAGTTCAGATCACCAAGGAGCAGTCAAAGTACGAAATGTCAAAGCAAGAACAGAAATAGTACGAGCACAAACTTGGATTGATTAGCCGTAGTTAATACTAACAAAACGGTAGATGTGTAAGGTTTCTTTTTTGGTCAAAACTGTAGGAGTAGGCTGTTGTACTGTGTTAGCCATTATGGATGTAATGGGAAGTCAAGCAAATTGACACCTTTTATTGGCTAACTGAACCGATGACAATATGCAAGCTTTTGAGGCAGCTACAGCCCCTTCTTCAGGCAAGATGTAATGTGATGCGTGAAGAAAGGGCCTTAGCTGCCTTGAAAGCTTGCATATTGTCAAGGTGTCATTTAGCTTGATTTCTCATTAGATCAAAACTGGGACACTAAGTCTTTCATGCTGCCATTTTTATAGGTAGGCCATAATGACATAATATAGCACAGTGGTTCTCAAACTGTGGGGCACACCCCCCAGTAACAAAAAAGGGGGCGTGAATGTTGCCATATGTGGCGTAATTTCGCTATTCGTAGGAAAATTTTAAACTTGTAGCGGTATATATAGGAATACATTTTATTAGGGTTTCAAAAAAACGTTAGGGGGGCGCGATTAAAACCGTTATGAAAACTCGGGTTGCAAATACTTAAAGGTTGAGAAACGCTGATATAGCACATAATTTGTGTGTCATGTGATCGGCAATAGGTGTAGTAACAGTAAACAATATGGTAAAAGTCATGATAAACAAACACAGCTAGTGGAGTCTGGAAACCAAAATGCCCTTGTGGTGAAATCACCAAACAAAATGATAAAACATTTTAGTTTAGGCATTGCAAAAATGCATCTATTACTTATTTACTCTTATGTATCAAGACCATAACAAACACTTTTTTTGCAAAGCATCAGTAAAGTGTTTATTCATCTCTGCAATGTGACCTACTAACACAACTTCACTTTGGAGAGGTCTGAGGTGGCTTAACTGAGACACATTTCTCTTAATATTACATATTTAGTATAAGACCTGTGCATCCTTCATATTAACAAGTCATTTTACCAGCATTACAATATGCCACACAGCACAGAGATAGATAATTGATCTACTGATGTTTTATAAGTGTTATGGAGACCAAGAGAAACTTTTGTTAAGGTCCATCGCTGTACTACCAACATTTTGCTTTCCGCTGCATGTCTATACTGTCTGTCCCATCTTGTGTGGTATTTTCTCGATAAGTCAGTCTTTTTTTAACGTTGTTTCTAAAGTACTCTTGTAGTTGAAGTAGAAATATTTAAATAGACGTCTACTTTAAATCCTTTAGTGCTGAACTACATGAAAAAGTGGGACTTTCAAAATGCATTTTTTGTCCAAAAAATCTCTAGAGTCAACATTTATTTTTTGTAGCACTTGTGGCAAAGTGTTAACAGTACGCTCATTCAGAGTGGCGCAGACAGCAGTGCAGCTTTTGGAGAGAGTTTGTTTAATCTTTCTTTTTGCTTTTTTTGCCAGTCAGCCCAGAATTTTTCTCTCTCGCTCTCTTTTTTATATAGAGATATATATTGTATCAAATGGAAAGCTTTTCCTGCTCCCTTTTTTTCCATCATATATACATAGTGTTCTGAGATGCTCATTTACTACAATATACTTTTTTCCTTAAAGTTGAAAAGTTTGTAGCATAAATCTTCATCACAAGGCATAACAAGACAACGAGAGAATATAATAAATAAAGGAAGTGTACAATGAAGCAGTATTGAGCAGTTACTTAATGGAAGGTTAAAAGCAAAGAAATTCGTAGTGGTGTGTGGCAATTAGCGTTTTCATAAAACTTCATTTGTTAGCTTTTAGGTTTTAATTATCGTAGGTCACATTCTAGCCCCAGTCAATTAAAAATGATGTATGGTTTTATGTTTAAATAAGTGCTGTTTCTCAGGAAGCATCCATCAATCAAGCTAACAACCTATCCATTTACTTTGGGACACAACACTTAAAAAAATCCCCTAATCTCATTGGATGACACCAAAGGACAAGCCAGCCCAGTCAGTGGTTTAAAAATAAAAGATTACAAGAGGGCTTTATTGATCTCAGGGCACAATTATTTAATTTACAGGCAGTATAAGGTTGAAGTGGCCTAGCTTTTAGACTGCAAAAATGCAATTAAGAACATTTAGTTACTTACTGATTTTATGGATTGTTAATGTGTGTTCTAATTACGGTTCGTCTTCTCTGTACTGTACAGTCGGTGTGACTAATGCCTTGTCAAAGCAAGTGATATACAGAGGTGCTAACAGAAAAGAAGTGGTGTGGCCTGGTCATCTGTTACTGTGAACGCTAGAAGCAGATGACAACCAGCATCAGATATTCAGACTTCCAGTTTACTTTGCTGTGCACTCTAAATAAGTTTAAGTGCATGGAATTGGTCTAATGCTTTTTAATATGCTGAACGATATAAAGTATATTACAAAGAAATATGTAGTGCATATTCACCTCTTGGAGATTTTCACATTTTATTATACAACAGTGGATTTAATTTGGCTTTTTCACATTTATTAACAGAAAAGACTCTTTAATGACAAAGAGAAAGCAGATCTCTGGAAAGTGTTCTAAATTAATTTCAAATATAAAACACAAAATAATTGATTGCATAATTTGTTCACCCATTAAAGTCGGTGTTTATACTGACAACAATACAAATTTCCACACCGGATTGGTCAAGGCCCGGGTTAACATCGGCCGCCACCAATACTGTTAGCCAACAGGGTGCTGGCAGAAATTGGGCTACTGTATGCCGAAGAAGGAGAAGAAGAGTGGGGAGAGAGAGGACATGCAGGCGATGGGTGTAACAGAGCAAGATGCAGAAGACAGGAAGAGATGGAAAAAGATGATCCACTGTGGCAACCCCTAACGGGAGCAGCCAAAAAAAGAAGAAGAAGAAAGTCAGTGTTTAGTAGGTGTACCTTTGGTAGCCATGACATCCTTGAGTGTTTGTGCACAGGTCTCTATCAACTTTGCACATCTGAACACTGCCATTTTTCACCATTATTCCTTACAAAACTACTCAAACTCTGTCGGGTTGCATGGGGATTATGAGTGAACAGACTTTTCAAGTCCAGCCACAAATTTCTGATTGGACTGAGATCTGTTCTCTGACTCGGCCACTTCAAGACATTAACTTGTTTTAAGCCAGTGGTGAGTAATATTGTTCCTGGAGGGCCGCAGTGGCTGCTGGTTTTTGGTCCAACCCAGTTTCTTAATGAGAAGCCAATTATTGCAGATGAAGAACTTATTTCTCAAGCAACATTTTAATTCTTCTTTTTACTTGCCTCGCTTGTTAAGATTTACCACTCTTAATTGCTTATTTTTTTTACTTAAACAGCTGCATTTACTGTTTTCATTGATCCTTATTAGCAATAAGACACAAATGACAAAGGAGCCAGCAGTTCTCCATATCACTTGTTTCCATTTACACCTGTGTGTATTCATCATGCACTACAGGTAATCATCGACTTACAACCTATGAATCTTACAACCATTCAACTTATGACCGCCACCACATCTCATGGGCAAATAACAGTTCTGGTCACACCAGCTCCGTATGCCGTGACTCATTCATCTTGATCTCAGTTTATTACCTGCAGCGGTTTTGAGTATGTTCAGTTACATTTAACTTACAATTACAGGAAAAAAGGCAATTGGCAATTGACACAAAAATGAATGTGTTCAAGCAGTATGAGGGAGGACAGAAAGTGGATGAGATTGCATGTAACTTTAATTTATCCCATTGTAACCTGTACTGCTGTGCTTTGGCTTTGAATCCAGTTAATCTCCAAAGCTTCTGCGTTGTGACTCACGATGTGCCTGTTCGTGCGAACCGCCACAAAGGGGTATTGAAACCACACTGAACTCCTTTATTAGTTAATGTTTATTATTAACAAGCTGAAATGTTAAAACAGAAAACATTTGAGTGCTCAAACTCTGCCTGTGCAATTCCTCCTCTCACAGTTAACACAATGAACACTGGGAGAAACTCACACTGATGATGTAACATAACACAAACAAAGAAAGGATTCATGAAGCTGTTAAAGGTTTGGCACCCATGCAAGCAACAGTAACAACAAAGAAAATAATTAAATCAAAATAATTTACAAAACAAAATGATAGAAAATCTACACAATGTGCTTAGAATAATGATAAAAAAGGATAGAAAACCAACAATATAACTTAACGAACTTATTTTACTGTACTATAGAGGTTTGAATGCTCATATCGATCTATCTTATGTCTCTAGATCGACTTGTGACAGATCCATCTGAACTGAATGTGGTTGTAAGTCGATGACTACATGTATTCGGTTTAATACAAAGAAACTAAAGAGAAAAAAGTGAAGGACTGATAATTACTCATCTGTTTTAGGCTTCAAATCATTTGGATGGCATCCTTAGAAAGGAAAAAAATTTATGATTTTAGAATGACCTAATATTGGCGATTCAAAGCACTAACAAGCCATGAGATTAAATAAGATTTATTATCGGTTACGATTGTTTTCCTATTAAGCAATTGGTTTGGAACAAAAAGGACCAATCTTCGTCACCATATTTTAGGACATTCCTGTGTACCTGTGGCTTTATGCGTGGGGTTATTATTTTACTAGAACAACAAATCTTCTCTCAAAGTGCAGGTTTCTTGCAGACTACACCAGATTTTCCTCTAGGATTTCCTTGCGTTTTGTTCCATTCATTTTACGCGTTTACCATCAAAAGTATTTCAGGGTCTGCTGCAGTGAGGCATCCTTACAGCATGATGCTGCCACCACCATGCTTCATGGTGGCAATGGTGTTTGTGTCTTTTGCTTACGCCAAACATGGTGTTTAGTCTGATGGCCAAACAGCTCAGTTTTTGCTCTCATAGACCTTCTCCAGCTGACTTCAGAGTTTCCCATGTGCCACAAACTCTAGCTGACATGTTAGGTGTTTTTTTTTCAGTGACTTTTGCTTTGCTACTCTCCTATAAAGCTATGATTGGTTAAGGATATGGGCAACAGATGTTTTATACAGAGTCTGTCCAATCTCAGCTGCTATAGCTTGTACCTCTTTTGGCGTTATGATAGGTCTCATGGTGGCTTCCCTCACTACTCGTCTTCTTGCACAATCACTGTTTTTTTGGACAGCTATACTCTTTCAGTTTCTGAAGGATTGACTTAACTGGACTCCAGGGAATATTCAGTGACTTGTCAGTGACTTGGATGTCTTCTTGTCTAAATCCCCTGACTTGTGTTTTTCATAGAGTTGCTTGGAGTGTTCATTTGTCTTCATTGTATAAATTAGGCCACCATACTAACTCACCACAAGTTGGACCTTTCAGATAAGGTGTATTTATGCTACACCTACACAGGTGATCAGCATTTAACTAATTGTGTGACTTCTATAACTAATTTTCTGTATCATGATGATTTAGGTGCATCATATTAAAAGGGGTGAATATTTACGCAATCAATTATTTTGGGTTTTAGATTTGTGATTAACTTAGAACACCTTGCAGAGACCAGTTTTCACTTTGACGTAAAGAGTTCTGTTCTGACTGATCAGTGTAAAAAAGCCAAGTTAAATCAATTGTATTTCAATGTTGAATAGCAATAAAATGTGAAAACTTCCGAGTGGCTGGACACTTTGTATATACACAGTAACTTTTGTAAGCAAGGATCTGGTGCCCTGTCTGGGATGGGTTCCCTGGTATTCACCCAATTGTGTAACCATCAAGCTGGATTAACCAGTTTGATAAAATGCATAAATACTTAAATTTTCAAAAACTATTTTTAGCATTAAATAGTCTTAGTGTGTAGCTAACCTAACAAGAAAAGATCTTAGATGAGATGACAGTGCAGCTAATTTTAAATCACCAATCCACCTCACCAGCTCCTGAAAAAAACAACGTGGACACAAGGAGAAGGTGCGAACTCCACATACTGGCCAAGCTGAGATTTAAATAGAGATCTGTGTCTTAAACTCTTTTTAAAAGTGCAAACTCCAACTATAACTAAAAGAGCATTATAACTTATAGTTGATCTTTTTTAGAACATTTTACAATGTACAATAATAATGTAAAAAGCATGTTTCAGGTTACATATACTCTATAAAAGGTCTAGGTAGCCATATGATATTCATAGAACAGCTGATAGATCTGCTTAGTATCCAGAGATCAGACCCACTGACGACTCAGCTTTGGTGAGCTGGCAGACAATACATTTTTGAAAAACTGCCAATGATCTGTAGAAATGACATGAGCCTACAGACGTTGTTGTCGTGAATTAGCAGACACAGGAAAGAAAGGCTGTCAGGAGCCAATGGTTCCCTACCACGAGATGAGAAAGTTTAATAAGAATATATGGCTATGCCTGGTGTGAGGAGTGGAAACAGTGACTGTGGGTTTGCTTGGCGGGGGGTGGGGTGTCGTTATTAGAAATTCAGCCAAATGAAAGCCATATTCCTTCCAAGAGCTTCTTCAGCAAAATGACACAGACAGATTGAAATAAAAAGAGACTCTTATCTGAAGGTGGTTTTAACTTCATTCATCGGATACACGCTTAGTGTTTTTTCCCCCCTTCAATAAATCATAACCAGCTTGAGTATGTGGAGAACTGGGCTGATACCCAGCTGGCTGGGCGCTGCCCAGGATAGAGGAGGCCAAACCAGGATTGCTGTGCTCAGCTCACCACAGCTGCACCTGTTTTGCAAGACATCCAGCAGACCTCAACAGGACTGCCTAGGGTCTGTGGTACACAGAAACACAGCACACCAGCAGATTATTGAAGCATCAATTCTTTTCAGCTGGCACAAAAAATATGCATCAAAGCTTCTATGTGGTGCTGCCAGAAACCAAGCAAATGTGGCTAACAGAACCCCAAGAAAAAAAAATGGATGTTATTGTAGCTGTTCATCAGCAGACTTTTATAGCATATTCTGTCTCACAGCACCCCCCCACCACACACCCTGTCTATATTAATATAATTGCCAAAATTGCTGAAGCATCAGGGACTGGCGTAGCTGCTTGAGAAGCCATGTTTTAGTCTACAAGCCATTTGCTACCTTTCCACTTGGTGCCAAGGAAATATCACCTCCACTTAAGAAAAAAAAAAGAATTAAGATTTTATTTTATCATCGTGAAGCAATTTTGTGACTCTGACCACCTGCCTGAATTATCATTGAGGCAGCCAGAAAAGCCAAGCATCTGAAACTTGGCTGAAGCAACCTGCTCCATTCGCTAATCCACCCTGGGAGACCGTTTAATTAAAATGCTTGTGCTGACAGAACCATGTCTTACTTTTCTTAAACCACCCTTCTCATACTGTAGAAAAGGAACACAATGTAAACACCTAGCTTATTATGAATCATGCTTTGTGAAAAGGTACCATAAAATGAAATTTGAGTATTTCATTATGTTCAATTTTCATTTAAAGAATCAAGCGAGAAAATATGGTTTGAATAGTTTACCATGTTCTCTCTTTTAAAGAGAGTATGATATTGTGTCAGAAGTTATCTGCAGCCTTTAGAATGTATTTTGTTTTCCATTATACATAGGGAAATTCTGGCTTATTTAGGTAAATGTGAATACTGTAAAAAATATTCACCATAATAAACTTTGTCTGAGTTTTTTAACTCATCTTCTTTGATACTTGAATCCTTTACAGCCACCATCGTCTCACTCCATGGCCATGGGCAGACTCTTTGCATGCAGAGTTGGGGAAATAGATTTTTTGGTTGGTCCCTTCCTGGAGCCTCTTGAACCCGCCACCATCAATAATGTAACCAAGGGATGAGCTGGGCAAATGAGGACACGCACAAAGCAAGGGGTTGGTACGAAAGTGCTTTTATTAAAAACCAAACAAAATAGTATTCAAATAAACAATGCAGTGCTTCAAGTTTAATAAATAATCCATTAAACAGTGCTTGCGGGGATTAAGAATAAATCCCATAAATAATCCATAAAAATGAGGCTAAAATCTTAAGGCAGGAATTTGTCCTTTAAAATTAAGTCCCCAGTGCTTTCCTTTATCCTGGTGTTCCATCCCCTTATCAGGACCGGACCTTACAGGAAGGGAACATGCCAAACCAACAGTCACAGCTATGTTTACACAGGTTCGGGTCCCTGCTGTCCCATGGCTTCCAGCAGGGCTCCCAATCTGAACTGAGGCTCAGGTCCCTACTGTCCATGGTTCCCAGCAGGTCTTCCAGTCTGAGCCTCGCCAACTCCTGCCACCTTCCTGGACATACATGGCAAGTCACACCATCCAGCACCGCATTACATTGTCTCTTTCAACCGCTCAGTCAGAGTGATCCACTTCAGCAGCCCCAAGCATTGGCCACACGCTCCCCTCAAGGGGTTCTCCTACTGACTGTCTGCTGATCTGTTTCCTTCTGTCCCATGCAGACTCATTTTATCATAGCTGTTTAATTGGGTGCAGGTTACATGAAGCCATTGATGTGGCTGGCTGACTGAGCCGCCAACTTTTGCATGTGTATGCAGCACAGCCAGCCAGCACCTCCATTCAAACCCAGTTGGCGCTTGCACCTTCTTGGGGCGCAATTACTTTTTTTAAATTAGCCACCTATTACTAAGCTGCGGACACACTGTACCACAGTTGACTAACTTGGATAAACCCCAAAAATTGTTGTTATCCCGTGGTCATGATGATGGCTACGATTTTCACATTATTCTCTGCCTGCTTGGTTTTGAAGGTGTTCTTGACTAAATTTGAACTTCAGTGCATCATGCTTTTATGATTCACATTCATTTTTAATTTATTACTTATCTCTTACAGCTCTGGTTATTTCATAATATATCTGGATATAGGTTTTTTGGGGTTACAGAACTCAATTGTGGCATCCATTTTTGAATTAGACATTATTTTCTAATGGTTTTAATCTTCTATGGTTTTATATTTTTCCAGGGACATCTTTGTTTTTCCCTAGGCAGCACCATTCTGAGCATTAATTGTTATGACATTGCTATGAACCAAGGTTCGGAGATGCACAGTGTTGACATCACTGCGAAAGGATGAAAGGTTGACAAATGGACACTTCCTGGTCACCTGAGTTTGTGGTTAAATTAAAGGAAATTTAAGTATATTATTCATTATTAGTGTTGCAGATGCCATTTCTGGCTTTGATTTTCGTCTTTGGTTTAACAGCTTGGGTTAGACGTAAGGTGGTGATGATTTTTTGCAATTAACTCTTTTCCTGACATTTCTCCTCTTGGTCACCTCTAGTTCTAGTTCTAGTTTACCTTTCTTACTTTTGACAAACATTGCATAAGCCTCCTATCTTGTATTCTTGACTAAGGCTTTTGTTATGAGCAAAGAATTTATTTCTTACTAGTAAAAGTCTTCTTGTTTAGCATAAAATATCCAAAATTTCATGCTTTCTGTACGACTCAGTATACCCGGTTCTTCAGAAAGTAGCAACTATCTTCATTATAAAACAAGACCTTATCACTGTAGGCTATTAAATGCAGAAAATTCTAACTTTGGAACAGTGGTTTAAAATGATTTTTTCCAAGATAATGAAATATACGTCATCAAGACTGACATGAAATGAGATGGAGCAGCTGCTTGCAAAGGTCCTCTGCTGGCCACACCACAAAGTCAGTAATGATACCATACATACCATTCATAAAATGAAGACTACTTTATCGAATAATGCTTAGTAGATCAAGCTCTGGAGGCCCTTCCCGGCTTATACTCCAGTGCTCTGATATTGGTGACATAGCACCACAAATCTTTTGAACTGCAAGACTTTGAAAGTAGACCAAAGATTTCACTATAACTTTCAAACCATATGCTTAATACATTTGGAACTACATCCACCAAGAAGACCAAAGCAGCCCACAAATTTCCCTCTTAAGTGGAATAATTACTTGTTTCAAACATTTTTTAGCTAAATGCATCTTCCAGTTAATCCAAAATGCTGCTGCCAGAATAATTACAAAAAATAGAAAGTATGACTACATAACTCATAAGTTCATAAGTCTATTACACTGGCTACCATTTATGTTTACAGCTGATTTCAAAATCCCCCTTCTTTTTTTTTTTAATATTTTTATTTTATTAATTTTCATTGTAATCATTCCATACAAACAGATCAATTTATAACCCAACAAATTTGAGAACAAATCAAACCCCACCCCTGAGAAGGAGAGCTTAGCTAAAGGAAAATTTCTTTAAGCTTTTTAATAAGGCAACATTAGACAAAAGAAGGGGAGAAGTAAATATCTATATAAATAAGAGATGGAGAAGGGAGTTAAATGCAGTAATAGTTAATTCTCTTATTCTAAAATAATATTGATTAAATCCTGCCAAGTTTTGAAAAAATTTTGTACAGATCCTCTAACTGAAAATTTGATTTTTTCCAATTTCAAATAATATAAAACATCAGTTTCCCACTGACTTATAAGAGGAGAATTAGGATTCTTCCAATTTAACAAAATAAGTCTGCGTGCCAAGAGTGTAGTGAATGCAATCACCGTTTGTTTGTCCTTCTCCAATTCAAGTCCATCTGGAAGGACACCAAACACAGCTGTTAGTGGGTTAGGAGGGATTGTGATACTAAGGCTGTCTGAGAGGCACTTAAAAATTTTTGTCCAAAATGATGTTAGTTTGGTGCAGGCCCAGAACATGTGACCCAGTGAGGCAGGAGCTTGGTTGCAGCGCTCGCAGGTTGGATCCTGGCCTGGAAACATTTTGGACAGTTTTAAGCGAGACAGATGAGCTCGATATATAATTTTTAGTTGAATAATTCTATGCTTTGCGCATATAGAACTCGAGTGAATTCTCTGCTTTGCTACCTTCCACTCCTTTTCTGATATATTGATTAAGAGATCTTCTTCCCAATGTCCTCTTGGATCTTTGAAAGGTAGGGACTCTAATAAGATTTTATATATTGCGGAAATAGTGTTTGTTTCCTCGGAATTGAGCAGTATTTTTTCCAGCATTGTGGAGGGTGCAAGGTGGGGGAAATCGGGCAATTTCTGTTTAACAAAATTTCTAATTTGAAGATAGTAAAAGAAATGTGTAGCTGGGAGGTTAAATTTTGAACGTAATTGTTCAAAAGATGTAAATATGTTGTCTATATAAAGATCTCTGAGCATTTTAATCCCAAAACTTTTCCAGGTATTAAAAACTGGATATACTTGCGAAGGTTGAAAGAGGTGGTTCTCTTGCAGAGGTGCCACTGATAAAAGATTTTCCATCTTAAAATGCTTCCTAATTTGGTTCCATATTCTGAGTGAGTAAAGCACAATTGGGTTATTAGTATATTTGCGATAACTTTCATTTATTGGAGAGCAGAGCAGGGAATATAAAGAAGTACTACAGGATTTTACTTCTATTGCAGACCAAGCCTGTGTATGTGCATTTATTTGTGTCCAGGTTTTTATGGCTTGTATGTTTGCTGCCCAGTAATAAAACTGAAAATTAGGTAAAGCCATGCCACCTTCTGCCTGAGGTCTTTGTAGGGTCGCTCTTCGGATACGTGGGTGTTTTGAGTTCCAAATGAATGAGGTTATTATTGAATCTAACTGTTTAAAAAACGATTTATTGATATATATTGAAATGTTTTGAAATAAAAAGAGAAGTTTAGGAAGGATATTCATCTTAACAATGTTAATTCTTCCGGCTAGAGTGAGATGAAGGGTTGACCATCTATGCAAGTCTTGCTTAATTTTTTCCATACAGACGCCAAAATTTTGTTGATAAAGAGCTTTATGTTTACTTGTGATATTTACCCCTAGGTATTTAAACTGAATTGCTATGGTAAAAGGTAGGGTGTCTAATTTAATATTATATGCTTGTGAGTTCACTGGAAAGAGTATACTTTTATTCAGATTAATTCTAAGACCAGATATCTTTTGAAATTCTGTTAGTGCTGTTAAAACAGCAGGGACAGTGTTTTCTGGGGTCCGATATATATAAGACCATATCATCTGCATATAGAGAAATTTTCTGTTCCAGTCCTTCTCTGACAATCCCCTTTATCTGATGAGAATTTCGGCAGTGAACCGCCAGTGGTTCAATAGCGATTGCAAACAACAGTGGCGACAAGGGACATCCTTGTCTGGTACCACGTTCTAGTTTAAAGTAGTCTGAGCAAATTTTATTAATACAAACTGAAGCTTCTGGACTGGTATACAGTAGTTTAATCCAAGCACAAATATTCGGGCCAAACCCAAATTTCTCCAATGCAGTGAAAAGGTAATTCCATTCGATCATGTCAAATGCCTTTTCTGCGTCTAATGATAGTAATATCTCTGGGGTGTTTGATTTTGCTGGTGAATATATAACATTAAACAAGCGTCGGAGATTTGAAGATAGATGTCGGCCTTTAATAAATCCAGTTTGATCTTGTGATATTACCGAGGGCAGCACTTTCTCCATCCTTCTAGCTAGGATTTTTGAGAGTATCTTAACATCATTATTCAGGAGTGAAATTGGTCTATATGATGCACATTGTAACAAGTCCTTATTTTGTTTAGGAAAGACGGTGATTAATGCTTGTCGAAATGTTTGAGGTAGTATTTGGTGGTCTTTAGCTTCTGTAAATGTTACCAATAAGAGTGGAGCTAGCTGAGTGGAGAATTTCTTATAAAACTCTACGGGGTAACAATCAGGGCCTGATGATTTCCCGCTTTGTAGTGACTTTATAGCGTCTAGTAATTCTGTTAGCGTTAGAGGTTTATCTAGTTCCTCAGCACTTAAAGCATCTATTTGTGGTATTTGTGAATTATCCAGAAATGCATTAGATTGCGTGTTGTCTTCTTTGGGCTCAGTGGAATATAAAGACTTATAGTAATCTCTAAATGTGTGCATTATTTTATTATGGTCGATGATTTCTTCTCCATTCTTGTTGGTGATTACTGGTATTGCATTGTGAACTTCTTGTTTATGAATTTGTTGAGCTAAAAGCTTATTAGCTTTTTCTCCATGTTCATAGTAATGCTGTCTAGACTTATAAATAAGTTGTTCAGTTTCTTTAGTTGTTAAGATGTTAAGTTCTGTATGCAGGGCCTGCCTTTTCCTGTGAAGAGCTTCACTTGGACGCCTGGCTTGTTCTTCATCTATTCTAGTAATTTCATTTCTTAGCTCTGACACTTTCTTGGTTTCTAATTTATTTCTATGGGAAAGATATGAAATAATCTGGCCTCTTAGGAAGGCCTTTAGAGTTTCCCAGAGTGTTCCTGCAGAAACCTCTGTAGACGTGTTTGTCTCTAGGAAGAAGCTGATTTGTTTGGATATAAATTCTGTGCAGTTCTCGTCTGCCAATAAAAGAGGGTTAAGACGCCATCTGCGAGGTGAGTACGAGGGGCTTATTGATTTTAGCTCCAAGACTACAGGGGCATGGTCAGAGATAACAATTGTGTCATATTTGCATGATTTAATTGTAGGCAGGAAATTATTATCTATAAAAAAATAATCAATTCTTGAGTAGCTATAATGCACTGGTGAGTAGAACGAATATGTTCTTGAGTTTGGGTTAAGAAACCTCCAGGGGTCTGATAAGTTGTGATCATTTAAAAACTGTGTAATTATCTTTGCAGTATTAGATGTCGTCCCCCCTGTCACGGGAGTCCTATCTAAGAGTGGATTTAAAACACAATTAAAGTCCCCAGCCATTATAATTTTATGAGTGTTCACATTGGGAATGGATGCAAATAGATTTTGCATGAATTCCTTATCATCAACATTGGGTGCATAAACATTTATCAAAATCATTTTACTGTTATATAAGTTGCCCATGACCATCACATATCTCCCTTCAGGGTCCGACACTACCTCTGATGCTACAAATGGAACTGTTCTATGTATGAGAATTCCCACCCCTCTAGTTTTCTTTATAAAGCTAGAATGGAACATTTGGCCAGTCCAGTCTTTTGTAATCTGAACTGATCCTTGGTTAGTAAGTGGGTCTCCTGTAAAAATACTATTTTAGCGTTTAAGCCTGTTAGGTGAGAGCATACTTTCTTTCTCTTTAATTCGTGATTCAGGCCTTTAACATTCCAGCTCACAAAGTTAACTGTCCCATCATGGAGACATTGATTCTGAGTTTTTAATGTCATTTTATAGTTTTAATTGGTAATATGGCAGTTTTAATCTTAGTTTCAAGATTCCCCAGGAGTTGTTGCATGTTAGCCTGTTGCTGCATTGATATTTATAATTATAAGGATTATAAGAATAGATTAGATATAACCTGCTCTCCTTCTCTCCCCCCTTTATCCCCCCCACCCCCCCTTTTTGCCTCCCCACATGAGGCTAGACCCCACTTCGCGATGTTCCAGTCCTCTGACATACGAAGAGACAGAGCACGTCCAAAACAAAACAAACCCCACCCTGCAGCGGCGTTACAGAATTAAAACAGAGATATCTTTTACAGTTAAATCCTTAATACTATCTGCCGAAAATGTTCTCATTAACAATATTTAAGCTTGAAATAATCTTCAGCGCTTTTAAGTTAAGATATTAAGATTAAAAAAAAAAAAAAAAAACAACCCTGGGAGTGATTTTAAAAACTAGTCTAGGATAAACCTGGTAATTCATACTGTAATAGTATAATGGTAATTGTATAAATAGTAGAACAAGCATTAAACCAAGGGTATGAAGTTAAACAGTCTACTTTAAGGTATAGTAAAATAAAAATAAATAAATAAATAAATAAAAAAAAAAAAAAAAAAAGGAATAAATAAATAAAACGAATCCTACTTTAATCACTTCCACATTTTCACACTCACGTCTATAACTCTATAACTCTGATTAAAACATAAACATATAACATATAAAGTCCAGATAAAAACAAAGAAAATAAGAGATGTATAATTATAATACCAGTCTCTTTAAACATGGATCCAGCGATCAGATCATAGGTCTTTCCCGTGCCTTGATAGAATACGGCTCTTTAATTTTAATTAACTTTCAAAAAAGTGTCGGAAACAGCTTCTTTAATTCTTTTTCAGCTTCTTCTTTGCTGAAGAAAATATAATGTCCATCTTGAACTTCCACTTTAAGTTTGGCAGGATACAAGAGGCTGTATTTGATATCGGCTTCCCGTAGCATCCTTTTAATGTCGTTGTAGGATCTGCGTTTTGCAGCTGTTGATAGTGAGAAGTCGGGAAAAATACGAATAAGATTATTTTCGAATATAATCTCTTGCTTGTGTCTGAGAAGTGCCATCACATCAAGCTTACATCTTAGTCGTTCGAAGTGGACAATAAAAGACCTAGATTTAAAGGCGCTTGGTATCTTTGTGCGATAAGCCGTGGCTATCTCATTGTCAAAATCCCCCTTCTTATACATTAAGGCTTAAATGGCCAAGGCATTGTGTACTTATCTGAACTTATCATTACTTCCAAACTGAAGGGTACATGAAAATATCAAGATGTCTACCTGCTAAAATTTCCAATGATTAATAAAATAACAGTGGGAGGTTGTGCTTTTAGTTTCAGAGACCGGAAGCGACAGAACAATCTGCCTGTTTATATAAGAAATGTCCCATCAGACTCAGCTTTTAGATCCAAACTAAAGTCTCACTACTTTACTTTAGAAAAACCCTGCTGAATAGCTGTTCTTATGTCATCTTTGCTTGTTAGCAATTTGCACAAAATATAAGTACTGTATAATAATTCTGAACTGTTATCAATCCTACTCTATTCTGTTCCTCTTTTCGATATCCTGCAAAGGAACTTGTTGTCATTTTTCTATTTCCAAGCTATTTTCCAGCCATGGGATTGATGCCAGAGATACTGTGAGCTTTCAAACCCAAAGATGAAAAGATTTTTCATTGGATTAGACCAACCAGTATAGACTTCTCTGTCAAATGCCCAATAGGGGATTGTGCAGTCAGTTGGTCTACAGAACTCTGACTGGGACTGACTTTGTCTTTTTAACTGGCATTATAACAGACTATGCATCCACATATCCCAGAGGTTTATTTTCTCCAGGGTTGCTGCTGACTGGAGTTTATTATTTTCGTCTTGTCAACTGGCCATGCTTTAATGATAATATTAATGGACATGTATTGTTAGGATCCTCTCATGTCCTTCAGTGTGAAACTGCACTGTTTTACTCTATGTTTTAATTAATCCATATATGTATATATATATACGCTTTATATAATCAGTAATTTGTAAAGTTTGTAATTGTGAGCCTGAACTCAATGAACAGTACTATACAAAAATAAATCTGAATTAAACTGAAATCAATACAGAAAACCTTGTTCAATTAAAGGACAGACAAACACAATTATGCCTCTCTCGTAAACTCAGCTTTTCTCTTTCCGGAGATTACATTTCCCATGTCATAATTTCCTCTACAGCTCATCATGGGTTGGTCCCTGCCTTGTGACAGCATAAACTGTGGACTTCGAGTGGATTAGATTATTGTAAGGAGATGCCAGGATATGGAGAGAGAATTGTAGTTTGTTGTTTGATATACTAGATGGGACACCAGTGGTGGCACTACCTGAATTGGAGTCCAGTATGGTGCAGGACTATTAGGAGACACAACTGAGTTTAATTTCCATCTCTAAGGGTGACAGATGGTAGTAGCCAGTTGCTGTTACCTTCGTTCAGGACCCTAATGGGGTGCTTGTTATTTTAATAATTAGGCAGTCAGATGGCAGCTTTACTTGTGGCTGCCAAGGGCTACTCCAGTGGAGCACCTCAGGCATTTAAGAGATGCTGTCAGACCCTGAAGTGCTTCACGGTAGCACTGATAGACTCAGCTTTTAGATCCAAAGTAGAGTCTCACTACTTGTTTGTTGGAGCTTGGATCCATGCAAAGGGTTGCTTGGTTTGAAAAGCAATACCAAAGTGGTTGCAGAAAGGAAGGATGCTGGCAAAAGTTTGTTTTTTGTCAGGCTAATAGATAAAGGTAGATATCAATCATAACTGTTTTAGGGAGACTAAGAGAGCCTTTAGTATTCTTTTTTTTCTATTGTTATATTTTATTTGGTTGACTCTGTTATCCAGCCATATCAGTTTATATTTACAATAAAACAATCCTTCTGTTTTATCCTGTTTTTTTTTCTTAAAGTGAATTTGTTGTCATTTTTAAAGTGTCCTCAAAAGTCACACAATGAACAGATGAATGGAAGGATAATTCTTCTCAGCAGGAGAAAAGTTACATGAACTACAAATACAAGTGAGCTATTTATGTGCTTTTATGATTAGCTTTAAAATAAACGGCTTGATTTCTATTATATGAAACGTGAACCTCAACTTCAAAGGAAAGGAAATGTTTTGATGTTTCAACAGAGCAGCAGACTTGATCTTTCATTTTATAGTTTCACATGCTCCTTAAGCTCTTGTTATCCACTTTAAAAGGTTAATCAATTTCTTAGTCAGTGTCAGAGCTACACTAATGATTATTTCAATAAGTGACAGAAGTTATAAATCTTTAACCTGTTTAATTGACAATTGAACTTGCCATTTCTCATTCTTTCTGTTATTTATTTTCAAGATTTAGGCAAGGCAGTAATGTCCACAGTGCATTCCCATCTCTGATAGCCCATTTCTAAAAACTGGCCTTCACAGTCTCATTATTACATGCATTGTTATCCTGCCCTTAAATTTAAAAGGAACCCTGATTTCAATGCACAACCTTTGAGTAATGGTTTTGAATTAATAAAAAAAACAATATTCATCAAAATTAGGAATTAATCAGATAAACTGAACAGAATTAAAAATGAAAGAAATCAAGCTAATAAACAAATAAGACATGAGCTAATACCTCACAAGTTTAAATTACAAAATAACAGAACAACTATTGAATACGGACACTAAATATTTAATAAAGTAAGAACCTGAAAAAGGAAAATGCAAGAAAGAAACACAAGCACAGCAATAAAAATATAAGAAGAATTAATTTCAAAGCTGAAACATTCAAAACGTAGGGTCAAAAAGCTAAGAAATAATACAAAAGAAATTATAATTCAAAAAGAATGTAAGACTACATTTTGATAAGATAACCAAACTCATTATCAAGAACAAAGCATTAAGGGAGCCGAAGAACATAGCAGCTTAGAAACCTCTCAGGTAACTGCAGTTCTAATTACTGCAGCACCTAAGACTGAAAATGGGCAATAATGATAGCAAATATTCTGCACCAGCAGAATTAGGAGATGTGTGTGGAAACGTAGTCAAAGTCTGTGCCAAAGTTTATGCTGATTGGACATATTACTGAAGTGCATAAACCAATTTGAAAATTAAAAATCATATTCAAAGGAATGTTAAGGTAAAGTTTATTTTATATAAAAAGAGATCACCAACACAAACACCACACAATTTTTTTTTGGAGATTTTGGCATAAATTTGGACCACAAAGAAGTCACAGCACTGGTTTTAGTATCTTCACGCCAATGATGACACTCAGTTTACCTTTCAAAACCATGCCTCCTTAAATACGTGTTGCTGCAACATAGTATAACATTGGCAGTGTCCAGAAATAAACAGGATGGGACTGTGTTAAAAATGGAATCCTTTAATATTAATAAGGAAAGATATATAGAAATGGTCGAAATTCCAACAAATTCTATGAAGTTCAGAAAAGAGAAACGTTTAACAAATCATAATAGCAAAGGACCAAGAATTGAAAGGTAGAGTCTGTTGAAATTCCCTAATATTTTACCAAAGAAAATTCAGTGGGGTTTGCTCCTCACTATTAGCAAGGTGTACCAAGATTAACTGTGCCTGTCACCCTCATTAAATAGTCCTGTATGAATTACTGCATTCATGACAGCTTGCTAGTATACCTATTTCTTTTGCTGGGAGTCATGAACCAATTTGTCTTTCAAATGGAGTCAACTTCACACTCCCCTGCCCATTATAATGTGTTCTTCTACCTTAAAACCGCCACTGACTGAACATCAGTGTGTCCCAACTGTCCAAGGTTTAGAAGAATTTTTGTGGAATCTTTGGTAACTGTGGAAGGCAAGTTATTAGTCTTTTCTGAAAAAATGTATAAAGTACCTTTCAGTGTCTCAGTAATTGACATGAAGAAGACTAGCAGAACAAAAAGCAAAGACACAGTGTATTCTTTACTGGCCGGTAAGCTGACACACCAGTTCTGCGCTACCCCCACATATAGCAGAGACACACACACACACTGCCAAATCTTTCCCAGCAGAGACTAACAAAGTTTTATGTGCACATGCATTCATTTATTTTCTTTCTTCCCACATTGCCTTGTCTTACTGTTTGATCTTTACCTCTCACTTTGGGCCATCTTGACAGCATGTCAAATATGCCTTACATTTTTCTTGCTCTTCTCATTCCACTATATGTGAGTATTCACAGGTTTGAAAAGTCAGCTTACTTGCATAAAAAAATTAAAAGAGTGCACAGCCTGTGTCCGACAGAAGTCTGGATTCGAACGGTAATAAGGCTCTCTGTGAATCCCCCAAAGTGGAACTGGCATTAGAGGAATTCGGCTCCTCTTGGGCTGCATTCTTTCACGATTAAAGGAAACCATCACCGTTGCTTTCAGATTTAGAGCTGTTCCTGAGGTTGAAGACTTCTTTTTTTTACTTTTCAATTATAAAACACATACATTGAAGTATGCCTGTCATTGCCTATAATGCAAGACAAAGTACCACCGATTATAAACTGCTCATAATTCCACTTTTAGGGGGCATTTGCAGTTTTCTGGCAGGGTGCTAACTCTGCATTCCCTTCTTGAGGCCCCAGACTTCCTTTAAATGACACTCTGCTTAAGGCAGGAAAAACAGCACTGCAGACTGTGAAATGACTAAGAAGTTGATTGCATCCAAAGGTAGAAGCTTTTTGATTTTTTTTTTTTTTTGCCAGAAAAGCCTTCATTGCAATTTTTTTTCCCTCTGTTTGTCGTTTCACTTTGGAACATTAAGTTTTCCACACTGCACTTTTATAAAGATTTAGAAAGCAAAACCCTGGCCCTTGGAAAAAAGACAAGCATTTTGCATTTCTCAGGAAGAATGTCAGATTAGGTTAAAATAATCACAATCATACTGTGTAGTTACAACGTCTGCTCAGATGGCTAACCGAGCATAATTTGAAACATCTCCAATATTGGCAAGCTTTTAATTGTTAAGAAATAAAAGAACTATGCAGATTAGGATTTTGCTTTTTCATGCATTCAGTACAGGTGTACATCATCTTTCTTTCTTTCTTTCTTTCTTTCTTTCTTTCTTTCTTTCTTTCTTTCTTGTTAAAGAATGCAAAAAAAGAAATTAACTAAATTTTCCTGAGGAAAGTCCAGAAGTTGAGAAGATTGGTGATTCCCATTAATATTGGAACTAATAGCATGCTCCACATTCTACATCAACATACAGTAAAATAAGGCAGCAGCTAGCAAATAGTTTGTGACTAAACCTTAAATGATGACTGTCAGCTACCTTAGGCACCACCGCCACCACCACCACATCCCCTCCTGCAGCTTTGGGCCCCAGTGAAATTGTCCCTAGTGCTTGCTTGTAGTCCAAATTCTAGTGCTTATACTGTTCTAACACAGATACAGAGAATTTATCAGATCTTACAGATAATGAAGTGGCTCAGTGAGGGTAGGGGGTAGAAGACGAAACAAAATTAAGTGAAAAATGAAATGAGGTAGTGCGTTATTTCCATATTGATGGTGGGCAGATCATGATTATATCTTGATCATTTTATTTATTCCTTTTGTTTCTCCTTGCACAATGACGTTAAAAGAGACAAGCCTGGTATATGTCCAGAATCTTGATAAGTTGTAGCACTCGTGTGTGTTGTTATTGCTACATATGTCCAATTCATGAGTCTGCCAGCATGTCCTTGGGGTTTAGCTGCTTGCCAACCACACAGACACAGAAGGTTTTGCATGTGTTCTGTTTTTGAAGCTTTTAGTGGATCACTGCACTGTTTATGATTACTCTTCATTATTAGACTTTCATATATACTGCGGATCCCTTTTGATTCCAGGAGGTTCTGGAGTGCAAGAAACGAATTGGTTCTGTAACAATAAAACATAAAATAACATCCTCAAAGCCACTTAATCCAGTTCTGTGGGACAAGGAGCAGAAGCTAATGACAAATGCATTGGGCAAAAAGCCAGGAACCAATTCCTAGGTTATGAGGCAGTTCGTCATAGGACCCTCTCACCTACACAACCACACTCTTGTGAAGCACTAATTAACCAAATAGGAAATCTGGAGCACCTGGTGGAAAACATGCAGAGAAAACCTGAAACAATATGCTAACTGGGTGCAGGATTCAAACAAGGACACTAGAGCCATGAAGCACTAGCACTCTCCACTGCACTACACTACTACCCAGTCCTTTCTTTATTTCTTTTACATTTTTTAAGCATTCTTTAAAAGTTGGACCATTTTTTTCCAATTAATCAAATCTAGTGGGAGGCAATTAAATTCATAATAATTGTTTTAGTCATTCTTTTCATTTTCTTAATAAATTCACAATTCTGCACTAAGCAATTGCTTTGGCTCGATGTGTTTTCTTTGGGTGTATTGCCAGCTGGAAAATTCATTCGTTCTTTCATCTTACATACTCCTTTTTCTCCAAACACTGAGTATTTTTCTTAAATGAGTTTGCTGGCTCTTCTTTGAAAGATATAGATTTCAGTCATTTCCATCCACTTCAAGAAAAACCCTTGGGTGCCACTCCTTTTCATATAAAATAACCCCACTTTAGGAAATGCATGCAGATATTGTAGGATTTATTTCCGCATTAGTGTTACGACATGGGGGCCTAACAGAATCGTTTGTGTGGAAACAAGAGTAAAGACTGAGTCAGCCAAGATCACTTGTGTTTCTATTAAATAAAATTCATTACCTTATTTTTGTATTTATCATGGCACTGGATAGTGATGACATGGTACATCTTTGTTGGACATGCAAGGAAAAAATTCACTGTACAGTGTACATGTGACAATACTACACACTACTGCACTCACCACACTCAAAACGGACTGAATTATATGGCAGCAGCATTGCGTCAAGAGGAGCAAACCAACCTTGGATGGTTTACCAGTTCATCACAGGGCCCAGTCTTACTCATGCTGCTCCAGACTACCTGTAGGAACATAGTAAGAATGTGCATAAAACCATGCATGAACCAGGGTTTGTGCCCAGGGCACAGGAGGTGAATGGCTGCAATGCTAAGTACTATGTAAGCCTATGTATTACACATAGGAAGTAAAAATGTTAGGTTTGAATACACAATGGGCGATCGGAAAATTGGGTGTACACCTATGAGAAGGATTTAGGACTCATAGTGGACTCTAAGCTATCGACTTCCCGACAGTGTTTAGAAGCCATTAAGAAGACAAACAGAAAGTTAGGTTATATAGCACGATGCCTGGAGTACAAGTCCAAGGAGGTTATGTTCAATCTTTATAATGCACTGGTGAGGCCTCATCTTGAGTACTGTGTGCAGTTTGGGTCTCCAGGCTACAAAAAGGACATAGCAACACTAGAAAAAGTCCAGAGAAGAGCGACTAGGCTGATTCCAGGGCTACATGGGTTGAATTATGAGGAAAGATTAAAAGAGCTGAGCCTATACAGTTTAAGCAAAAGAAAATTAAGAGGTGACATGATTGAGATGTTTAAAATTATGAAGGGAATTAGTACAGTGGATCGAGACTGTTATTTTAAAATGAGTTCATCAAGAACACGTGGACACAGTTGGAAACTTGTTAAGGGTAAATTTCGCACAAACATTAGGAAGTTTTTTTTTTTACACAAATAATGATAGACACTTGGAATAAGCTACCAAGTAGTGTAGTAGACAGTAAGACTGTAGGGACTTTCAAAACTCGACTTGATGTTTTTTTGGAAGGAATAAGTGGATAGGACTGGCGGGCTTTGTTGGACTGAATGGCCTCTTCTTGTCTAGAGTGTTCTAATGTTCTAATGTTCTTCTGCCCCCTGAGAAGCTAAATATCTATGATAATTTTTAAAGAGAATATTTGATTAGTGAGCAGTGCTGATTGGCAAAATTCAGCAATGCATTTTACACAGTGAATATGCTGTGTTCACCAGTAACTTTGTTTGCCAAAATTTTCATGTGACTGGATTAGACAAACTTTTTTTTCCCAGCACCTCATGATGCTTTGTGAGGCCAGTGTGATATCACAGACCTGTAACAGCCAGTGTTGGATAGGATAGTCCCTTCATAAACTCATAAACTACTTTTTCTTTCAAATGAAGTCAATTTCATACTACCTGCCCACTATAACTTGTTCTTCTATCTAAAACCATCACTGACCAAATATAAACGTGGCCTAACTGTTTGCTGTCTGTGATGGGCAGGTGCAGACACTGCCAATCAGCAAGATTGCATGTTGAACATGTGACATTTTTCTTCTTCTTAGGTCTGCCATCCTCAGCCAGAATAGCCTTGGCACACACTGTAGCTTCTTTTGGATTCACTCTTGTTCATTCTGTTTCCTATTAACTGCTGGGATATACAAAATCTTTAGAATATTTCTAAAGAAATCCCATGAGATCGCTCCCTCAGTGCGCTGCATGTGATTCTACTCGGAGGGATAAACAAAACCAAAAGTCAAAAAGCAGGCAAAAATTTAAAAACACAAACAAACAGATGAAAACTCAAGTGAGGGAGAAACTAAAAGCAAATTGGACAATCAAGTGCTGAGGTGAATGCAGCACTCAGCAAAATACTCAAGTTAATGAGTGAACTGGGCACACATGAGAGGACAGCCACAGCTGCCAACGATGCTATCAAAATATGAGGCAATGAAGTCTAGGACAGGGGTGACAGAAACAAGCAAGGGTGCTGTGCTGACTGGACTTTAGGATCCTTGTCTTAAAATTAACAGCATTGTGCTCCTATGCAGTTCAATCTTTATATTGCTATCTCCACTTATTTATTAGTGTCTGTTTTCCTCTTGTACCCTGCTTTGCGGCTACTTATTGTTTTTAAAGTGACTTTTGCAAATTATTCAAAATAATTACGTTATTTAAAGTTTTTTTTTTAAATAGCTGTGTTCAGCTATTATTATGTCTTTGCAATTCTTGTTCTCTTTTGTTGTGCTCCTGTTGCTGCTACCTTGACTAAGCAATACCCTTAAGTTAATCTTATTAGTATTATCACTTGAAGATGCAGCACCTGTGTTTTTATCACCTTTCACAAATATTCTGGACTAGCAAAATACCCGCTCTTCTCAGCGGCGAAGTACTGCTTTAAAATTTTTATTAAGAAGAAAAGTAAACCTTTTTAAACTGAGGGAAAATATACCAATAATTATTTGTTAAGGATCTCTTTGTATACCACGTTGTCAGTTCGGCCCTCCGGTTGTAATATGACCAAGCTGTGCGCTGAGCTTACTCTTGAGCATGCAACATCTTGCCTCAAATCAATGGCAACCTTTTGTAAGGTCTGTCCCTGAAACTTATCAATTGTCATTGCGAAGCAGAGCCTTACTGGAAATTGGAGGCGTTTGAATTGAAATGGGAGATCAGAGGGTATAACGGGGATGCGAGGAATAAAAACTCTCTCCCCTGAGCCACCGCCAGTAAAAATAGTTGCCTCAATTAGATTCTTTTGCAGACATAGAAGCTCTATTAACTTGAGGATTTGCCTGCGAGTATTTAGCGACAGCGTCTCTATGAACTTGTGGATTTGCCTGCGAGTATTTAGCGACAGCGTGTCTCTTAACTTGTGGATTTTTCTGCGAGTATTTGGCGGCAGCGTCACAAAGTTGTTTCCATCTAGCTGCATCAGAAAATATACCACGACATCTGACACACCTCCTTTTTACTGTTTTCTCACAGCTTGGATTGCTGCTGTCATAATCGGTTTGAGTTTCATGGTTTGTTTCAATTACGTTAGTATTTGCAGGACTTGTTGTGTTGAAGTGACATTCGGCATCTGTCAAGCGTTGTAAGCATACAACCGGTTTCATCGATAACTTTACATCCAGCTTTTGAGAGTTTAAACATTCATAAACATCAAAGTGTCCACTACTCAAATCGTCACCTGTGAATCTAAGATGTTTAAGAGGCATTGGCGGTTGTCCAAAGGTGTAAAATATTTGGCCATTTCGATACACTTGAAAGCGACAACCGAACAATTCATGGCAGCCATTAACTCACATGCAGAACCATAGGTGAAGGGCTTAAGCATTTCACTCTTATAGTGCTCCTGTGTAGTATAATTATCTCCTGTACCATCATCAGTCCACACCCTGAACCTGTCCCAGTTATTCAATACATAAGACACAATGTTCCTCCGGATATCAAGAGTGAGCCTGATATGGCCGTGCAATATGTAACACAGAGAATGGAAAAGGCAGTCGCCATCTTCGGGCATGGAAACCACTCGGTAAATGACAGTTCTTTGATTGATGGTGATTACCTCAATAGACATGTTAATGGGGGTACAGTTAGAACGATGAAGGAAATGGGTACCTGAACAATGTAAACTAAGTCTAAAATACCTACACAATATCTATAATCGTAATAAACGAACAATAAAACAGCGGAGAAGCCGTGGATTAAATAAAAAGGCTGCAGTTATCAGCAGGGAGACGTGAATACCATGGCGAAGCAAGGAAGGGAATGAAGAGACCGGAACGACGGACAGCCTTATATAGGCAGGCAGCCAACTACATGGGAGGCGTGGGGATGGGGAACCCAACGCCGCCTCACACAGCGACCGAGCTGCAGGCTATGGATGTATATATGTACGTAAGTAGGATTCAGTTAGCGTTGGGAACCCGCATACGAAATTTCTTGAAGATGGGCCCATAAGTAACAAAGACCGTTGGAAAGTTCAATATGGCGGCTGACAGTGGCCTCATACCACCAAAATAAATACGTCCATCGGTTTCGGTTAGCGCAGGGAAGCCGCCTACCAATTTTCATGAAGATGGGGCCATAAATAAGAAAGTTTAACATGGCGGACGTTGTCGACCGTTATGACCATTACGCATAGAATTTCGAAATGAAACCTGCTTAACTTTTGTAAGTAAGCTGTAAGGAATGAGCCTGCCAAATTGCAGCCCTCTACCTACACGGGAAGTTGGAGAATTAGTGATGAGTGTGTGTCAGTGAGTCAGTGAGGGCTTTGCCTTTTATTAGTATAGATAGATAACAGCTTTCACTTGTACAACTAAGGATTTTGGAAATGTTTTGGTTAATGTGCATTGTCTCTATTTTAGGACATCATCCACACTCTAGAAAGAACTCCCTTTTCCCCCTCTAACAAAACCTTCAAAAATATATATTTTTATTATGGCACTGGATAAAGGCAATATAGTGCATTTTGTTATACATACAGGCAATAATTTCACTGTACTCTGCACCCATGACAATACTATTACTATTGCTACTACTCCATCTTAACTGCTATTTCTGGAAAAAATGACCTAATCTTTGCACCTTCTGACAAAATAACATTCTCCCTTCTCCTTCAACCATGATACTTCTAAACAAAATACAACAAAAATGAAAGCTGGAGTCACTGGAATGGAAGAAGTATAGCATTTTCACTATGTAGGCATGTCAGAAATGGTCCATGGCATCAGGCAAAAGTTAAATATAATCGTACCCCAGAAAGCACAGGTTCCAATCGGGGTGTTTGTGAGTGCATTTCATTCATCACGCTGGTAGCGTCATGATTAATTGAGGTGCTGGTTGATCATGGTGCATACACATACAGAGATGGATGGATCAGTTAGGTGCCTCAATGGTGCCATGGAGGAAGCGGCTCATCGCACTTGTGCCAATTAGGTTGGTGAAATAAGAGGAGCCTTCACAGCAGAGAGGGGAGACAGATGGAAGATTGGAAGAAAGAGAAAGAGCAGAGGTTAAATGGGAAAGACAGAGTAGAAGGCAGGAAAGGGAGAGAGTCAGTGTGAAAGAGAGAAGACACGCAGCTGGGAACAGGTTTACTCCAGCTGAATAGTTCAGGAAGCTGGAGTGACCTGTTGGTTGAGTGAGTCTGCCGCGTAAGTCCAAGGAGAGGCAGCAGGAGTCACAGAGGCTCAGAGCCATGGAACAGTAGAGACCCAGACCTAGGAGAGAAGGTTGGCTGTGCTTGTCAGTTAGGCATAACCTCTACTGCAAGGCCCCGTGTGAGGTAAGTAAAGGAGACATCACTTTTAAATGGCAGCACCAGGGACTGAGATTTTTAGAAAAGATTCCTGCCATGTTTTCACCTTGATTTTATGCATTTATTGTTCTGGATTTTAACCTCCACAGACTTTGCTTTTAAATAAAGCACTATTCACTTTTGCACCTACCCCTTGTCTGCAATGTATGTGTGTTTATCTGCCTAGTTCATCTCGGTTACAGTACAGACGATGCAGGAGCAAGAGGATCCCCAAAGGCAAATGGGAACATGGTGCCAACCCAAACTGTCACAAGGCAGTCAACTTATCTTTTCACTACCAGACAATCATTGGAATGGCCTGCTCACTCTTTGCACTTATTTGCTTATGAGCATCAATCCCTTTTATTTCTTGCATACATTCTCTTTGAAAAGACACATGAAGCACCATTGTTTTGCATGAGGCGCTTTTTTATTTTATCTTTTTTATAAATTCAGATTTTTTTTGTAACCCATTGTATGCAAAAAGAACATAAGAATGTTTTCAATGTTGCCATTTACTTCCTAGTTTCTGCGTGTATCACACATTTTTCTGTTGTTGAAGATTGCAGTGCACTTTAAGTAGTGTATTGTGGCTTTTAAATGTTCCATTCCTATAGTTAAAGTTTTCAGGGTAATGCAACACTCATTCTGCTGTTGCACATTGATGCATTCTCACATACTCATGTTAACTAATTTCAATAAAGAGTTAGCAATATAGCTTTTAACACACAGCTACATTAAGCAAATATGTGCAAAAAGTGGTATATTTAATATAGCATCTTTCAAAGTAAGCATGATCATAAACAAGATCAAGGTGTTTTGTCAGAAGGCAGATTGATTTACAGGATCCCTCAAAAGTTCATTAGCACTTTCAGCAGCCTGTATCTACAGTCGAGCTGCTGCATTCGGATGGCTTTGGTTACTCAGCATTTTTTGAGATTGCGACAAGGATGTATCTTATCACCATTTCTGTTCCTATTGGCCCTTGACTTTGTCATGTGGAAGGCGATCAACAGCTAAAACATTGGGATTAATTCAAATGGAAATGATCAGTTTGCCGATTTGGATTTTGCAGATGGCATTGCTTTTATAGCAGAAGACATCAAAGTCATCCCTGCACCACAAAGCCAGTAAGATCAAGCTACAGAATAGCACCGAAAAATTGAAAATAATGCAAGTTGGAAATGTATGTGATAGAACCAAGATATGGATGGAACAAGACTAGTTCGAGGACGTCGACAGGTTTACTTACCTGGGCAACATGATTAGCAAGAATGGAGTCAGGGAGGAAGAAATACGCTGTTGAATTGGGAAAGCATCTGCAGTCTTAAAGAGGATGTGTCACATTTAGTTCTCAAAGTCCATTGCAATTACCATCAAGATTTGCATTACGGCAATATATGGATGCAACAGCCAGGATTAAACATCGGGTAAATGTGTTCCACCAGCAATGCCTTTGACAGATTCTTGACATCTACTACTTTGACCATGTTACAAATGAGGAAGTGCTTTGACGAAGTGGCCTAAAAGGGCTCCATAACATCATCCCTCACTGTCAACTATGCTTCACCGACCACATCTTTCGAATGTCAGCTAATTGGCTCCCAAAAACAGCCATGACATGGAAACCATTAGGTGGTCATTGGGGGGAGGCAACCATGAATAACCTTGCAAGGTACATAAATTGATGGTCTGAAACAACTCAATATGCCCTGGGTTAAGGTGGAGGAAATCACGACTGATTGTATTCGCTGGAAACAACAAAGTTGCCCAATGTGGCAGATAAGCATTGGTGGAACTAGACTACACTAGACTAGTGAGAAGACAGAAAGTGTGGATATCCTAAGGTGGACCCTACATTATGTGAACAAGACTTTGACCAAGAATGATGGAATTATGTTTTCTTCTCTTCCATTGCCAGCTGAGTATAGTTTATAAACAGTATGTTGAATTATCATTAAATTTCTCCGTTAAGAAGTTTAAGAGCCTAATACAATGTACAGTATATTAATATATAATATATTACAGTGATCCCCCACTATATCGCGGTTCAGCTATCATGCCCCCGCTACATTGTGGATTTATTAATACTATTAGTATTATTGGGTGGCACGGTGGCGCAGTGGTAGCACTGCTGCCTCGCAGTTAGGAGACCTGGGTTCGCTTCCTGGGTCCTCCCTGTGTAGAGTTTGCATGTTCTCCCTGTGTCTGCATGGGTTTCCTCCCAAAGACATGCAGGTTAGGTGGATTGGCGATTCTAAATTGGCCTCAGTGTTTGTGTGTGTCCTGCAGTGGGTAGGCACCCTGCCCGGGATTGGTTACTGCCTTGTGCCCTGTGTTGGCTGGGATTGGCTCCAGCAGACCCCCATGACCCTGTGTTCAGATTCAGTGAGTTGGAAAATGGATGGATGAATTATTATTACTAGGGGGCTCCGACCCCTGCTTGCTTCTCTCGCCCACCCCCAGGTTTGGTTTACCGGATAAACAATTTAAAGAGATTGTTATTTTCATGGGAATTGTTACATATGTATTATTTTCATTTTTACTTTAAAACTTTTGTAAAAACAATATTTGTCCTTTATTTCCTGCCCTGGGCATGGTTAAATCTCTTTCTCGTGGCACTTATAACGCTGCTCGCGTTGTGAAGGGTTGTCTGAATGCACGCTAAAGAGATGCGATCAGTTCAGCTGGTGTTTTGCTGCTGCTGCTGGCCAGCTGTGTGTTGTGCTTGTCGCACTTGTGTCAATCACTTAAAAGCCTGTACAACAGCTGTCCTTTTGCCACTTCACGTCTCTGCTGCTCGCTTTGTGAAGGGGGGGAGCTGAACGCACACTAAGCAGAAGTGGACAGATCAGCTACTGGCTTTGTGCTGCTTCTACCAAGATGCCTGTTCTGCTTGTTGCTCTGTGCGTTGTGAAGGAGGAGTAGGAGGAGGGTGGGGGGGGTGAGGGCTGAACGCACGCTAAGGAGAGGTGCTCGTATCATATTGTCTTAAAACTAGTGGAATCTGACTGCAGTTCAGTCGTTGTTTTAAGAGCTGGGAGCACCTGAAGTTTGTCTGCCAAAAGCATTCCAACAACTGCTAGGTTAGATGTCAGTGAACTTGTTTTAAATTGTTTGTAAGCAGGGGGTGTCATCAAAGTGTCTGTCTGAGATGATCTGGTCTTGATTGCTTCGCTCAACCCCCCCCACCCCACGCTCCCCGGAGGTGCACTACGCTATTGCCACTTTGTGTTGTGAAGGGGGGGAGCTGTATGCATGCTAAGGAGAAGTGGACTTTGTGCTGTTTCTGCCAAGATGGTTGTTCTGCTTGTCGCTCTGTGCGTCAATCATTTAAAAGCATGTACAGCAGCTGTCCTTCTGTCTCACTGCCTTGTCTTGCGTGACATTAAAATGTTTTATACTAGAGAGATGTTACTCATATCCTTAGCCCAACATTCACATATCATATGTGGTTACAAAGTGTGTTTTAATAAGTTTACATGTGTTTAAAGCATGTGGGAGGGGTATTTTAAGGCTTAAACTATAAAAAAAAAATGTTTATTTATATGGTCTTTCTATATCGCAGATTTTCACCTATCGCTGACGGGTCTGGAACGTAACTACCGTGATAGGTGGGGGATCACTGTATATATAAAATACACGATGCAGGAGGCACAATGCCTGTAGGGGTTAGTGCTGCTGATTTTTAGATCCAGCGTTCTGAGTTAGAATCCCATGCCCAGTCATTGTCTCTGTGTGGAATCTGCACATTCTTCCCATGTCTGTGTGGGTTTTCCTTGAGGTACTAAAATTCTCCTCCAAAATACCCCAATATATGCAGGTTAGGTAAGTTGTTAACTGCAAATGGCCCCAGTGTTAGTGTGACAGCTCCATGATGGACTGATACCCTGTCCAGGACTGCATCCTACCTTGAAGTTAGGACTTCTGCAATCCAGAATCAGAATAGGTGACATTGAGAATGTTATGTTATGTTATATTATATATAAAACTGTCATTGAAATGTGTAATATATTGTCTTAAAACTAGTCGAATCTGACTGCAGTTCAAAACACTACTGTGTCATGGGGTATGTTTGGTTGGGAAAAATGTTCGTGGTGGAGTGCAGGGCACCTTTTCACCGACACAACGTTTGGCACTCGATGTATGTATGTGTGTATGTATGTTTGATATATAAAGCACAGTCAATGTATGTATGTGTGTATGTATGTTTGTTTGTTCGCCATACAAATCTGCACTGGGCGTCTGATCACCACCAAACTGGGGATGGGGCTCCTTTGTGACCAGGAGGAAGTCATGAGGTATGTTTGGTTGGGAACAATGTTCGTGGTGGAGCGCAGGGCACCTTTTCACCGACACAACTTTCAGCACACGTCCCCGTACTTATCATCGACAAGATGGCCGCACATTTCAACAGACATTAACAGCGGCACCATCTAGCGGCACGTTTGGTCCCTGTTGGTTGGGAAAAATGATCGTGGTGAAGCGCAGGTCACCTTTTCACCGACACAACATTAGCAAAGGATCAGGACAAGCCAAAGTAAGTAATTGCTTATGCTAGGAGATGGTAAGGTTCCTATAGTTAGTAACACTGGGCTGATTGAATTTGAAAGATCCTTTTGCAATATTGTTGCAAGTGTTCAGGAGCTACAAGAAAAAGCTTTCCCCAATATTCAAGTGAATTATAGAACATATGAATGGCTATTTCAAAGAGCTATTTTAGCTCCCAAGAATGACAGTGTGAACAAAATAAATATTTACATCCAGCAGATGATTCCAGGCAGCCCTAAAAATTACAAATCCATTGACACTGTCATAGACCCTGCTCAAGCTGTGTTGTTTCCAACAGAGTTTCTGAATTCTTTGGAACCAGCAGGACTTCCCCCGCACAATTTGTGCCTTAAAACTGGAGCACCTATCATGCTACTTCACAATCTTGATCCTCCAAAACTGCGTAATGGGACTCGCCTTTGTGTCAAGACTTTCTATCCAAATATTATTGAAACAACTATTATAACAGGTTGCGCAAGACGTGAAAATGTTTTCATACCAAGAATACCGCTGATTCCGAATGATTTACCCTTTGATTTCAAACGGCTACAATTTCCTGCTCGTTTGGCTTTTGTTATGTCAATTAATAAGGCTCAAGGGCAATCATTGCAAGTTGCAGGCATCAATTTGGAAAATCCATGCTTTTCACACGGACAACTCTACGTGGCATGTTCTAGAGTGGGCAATCCTCAGAATTTGCTCATTTTCGCATCACAAGGGAAAACAAAAAATATAGTGTTTACAAAGGCTCTGGAATGACCACTTATATTACATATTACAATAAAATGTGAATCAGAAAACTGTTTGTTCTATTTCTATGTTCTGTTTCTTTCATTTGGGAAATTCACCAGTTATAGATTCCCAGGCAACACCGGGTAGTCCTGCTAGTTATATATAAAACTGTCATTGAAATATGTAATATATTGTTTTAAAACTAGTGGAATCTGACTGCAGTTCAGTACACTCCTGTGTCCTTTTTGACACCATGAAATTCTCATCAGTTACCAGAGACCATAACCTCAGATTTAGGAGTGAAGATCCTTAGTGCCCTTCTTAAAAAAACTTAACTTAACACTCAGAATGTAAATAAGAGTTTGTCTAAAAACACAGGAATCAAATGTTGCACAGCAGTGGCTTCTGTGCAGCATTTTCCACAACTTAATATGAAATCAAAATTGTTCTCCAAGCGTACAGAACACAGTAAGGCAGGATTGGCAAACCCTCATGACTCACATTTAATTACCTTTATCAATATATGATGCCTCCAAGATACTTTAATGACCAACAAAAAAGTTAAGAGTAAAATAACGAAATATCAAGTAAAGAAAATAAATATTTGGAAATATCCATCCACTGGTCTGTTTTCTAAAGTCACTTATTTGGGGTTTGTAGTGATGGAGGACTGGAGCTGGCAGCGTTAAGCATAAGGCAGAAACTGACCCCATACAGGACAGCAGTCAATTGCAGGTCTTGCACTCCCACACTGGCAAGTATGCTGGAATAATAGTGTTGATTTATCAAAATGTTTCATAGTGGAACATTTTATGTAATGTGATTTTAGAAGAATTTTCGCACATAGAGAGCAAAACTCTGGACAATTTCATCTATAAATGGTGGCAGAATATTCAACATACATTTTTTAAAAGTGTATTTGTTTAGAGTGAACTGGCATCACAGTGAAGGGCTTTCAGAAATGGTTTGAGCAAGCTGAGGACCGTGAAACAAGTAAAATTTGTTTATTGTCACCTGCTTTTTTTTTCTTTAAATCACATTAAATTATTTGTTTAAGATGTTTGACTTGACAGGAAATAATACATCTTTCTGTCACAGTTTATTTCTTACAAATTAACAAAAATGAAGTTTCCATTGAGAGAGGTGCAAGAATTCTTTGCAATTCACAAGGGACTTTGCAGTCTATTCCTTGGTTTCATTTATTGCCACATTCTCATTCGGAGAGTTTTACAAAGTGGGCTTTCTTGAGGAAATGAATGAACCAATTGTAGGTTTACAGAACTGCAATCATTATACAACACAGTGCACTTATCTATTTAAACTCCTTTAAACTGAATGTGCCAAATTCATATCCATATGAACAAATTGTGTACCTGCTCATTTCAATCTGGCTTTGAAATAAGGGAAACTAAAAGCATCTCAAAATTTCTTTATGCAGAAAAGGAAAAGTCTGTAAACAAAAAAAGTCTGTTTTAAACAAAAACGTCTTTGCTTGATGTGTCTGACTGTTGATCTTTCCACCTTCCTGTTGTTACTTCATATTTGATTTAAGAAAAAATGAGCACAAAAATATATAAGACATTCAAATATTTCAAACATATTAATGAGGATTATTATAATTCCTTATAACGTTTTTGTCCAATGCTTATATTTCTATTGCTCTACTGTCCTGGATCTGCATCTTATCACATAAACTGCTGAGCAATTCTGGACTGCTAGTTGGATGCTCTTCTTCTTATTGACTATAGTTGTAAGTTTCCTGTGTCCTACCTTAACATTTGTTGGCTATTTTTGCGTAATTTGTTTTTTTCTTTCTAATCACTCTAATGTATCATTTGTATTCTGATATTTTTAAACTCATCATGCATAAAAGAAAAATACATATATATTAATAATAATAAAGATACTAATACTCTTGTCAAAACCACTCCATGGTCAGTTGTACAGACCGACATTGAACAGCTGTGTTGATAAGAAACAGACCTTTGGCTGGTTGCATGGCTCTGAGATGAAGAGCCAGATAGAGATTCTCCGCATTTCAGCTGAAGATCAGGCACTTAACACATGCCATCATCAGAAGAATATTCTCAAGATGGATGTTGATAGCAAATGCAGCATATGTCAGCAACAAGAAGAGCACATTGATCATATTGCTGCCAGATGCTTAGTGCTAGCACCAAAAGAATACATTCATCGACTCAATTGAATAGCTAGCTACCTGCACTGGTCAGTGCTCCATGAAATTTGCTTCCCAGTGCATGATCATTGCTACCATCATCAACCTTGAAAAGGTTGTTGAGAGTGGGAACACCACTGTTATTTATGATATGGCTATAACATTGGAGCCAACCAACAAGACATCATGCTTCAAGCAAGAGGAAATACCTGCTCATCATTGTAGCCATTCCAGCTGAAGCAAATGTCTCAGTCAAAACTCAGCAAACAGAAGGACCCGGAGACTGAGGTTTTGCACATGTCGAACACAAAGGCTCATGTGATTCTGAATGTCGTCAGAGAACTTGGAACAGCTTGGCTAGGTCTCCAAAAACAGCTTGACAAACTTCCAGATAAGGCAAGTGCTACCTAGTTGCACAGAACTGCCTACATACTTCATAGTGTCCAGCACGTCAAACAATGAGAACTCATATAAAGCAACCAGTATAAACTGAGAAACAAAGATAATAATAATACATTATTAAAGGTTCAGACTTGCTTATTATAATTCATGTGCTAGAGTCTGTCTCAACAACATTGGGTACAAGAATTTAACCAATTGTGGATGGGGTGCCAATCTATTGGAAATAATTGTAATTATAATCATAATAATAATGGTGTTCTGTCTCATAGTGGGGAAAGCTGCTGACATCATTCTTATTCTTGCTTTTCCCAGCTTATGCAAGAGTCAGTGCTTTAACATTATTATTATTATAAAATCATCCTTTCCTTTTTTTTACCTTACATTACAGAGTTGTGAGCTGCTAGAGTCCATTATTATCCTAGCAGTATTAAGTGCAGTTCAAAAATGATCCCTGGATTGGGTACCAAAAACCCAGAGTGACACACCAGTTAAGCTAACGTGCACATGCTTAAGAGATGGCAGGAGAACCAGGTTACCCAGGAAAATCCAAGAGAGGCATGCAAACTCCACAGAGATAGGGAGAATTGAATGGTGGCCATGAGACAGCAGCACTAACCACTGAGTCACCAGTGATGCTTCAAATTAAATTATGTGGCATTTTCAGGCTAGAGAATTGCTGCAAGGTTTTCAGATAACTGAGGTTGAATTTTTACAGCATGTTCACCACAGATGCATAAAATCAAAGCTAAAAATACATCACCCTCCCTCCCCATCCTGCCATCTACATTCATCACTTTTTGTTGCCTTTTCTGTTACAAATTTAACCTCAAAGGGTCTCGACAGGAGATCCCCCATAGAGTGGTGCAAACTGGTCATTAAATGGTGAGTGGGCCAACCACAGGCACCAGCATGACCAGTACAAAAATGACAAAGAGAGAAAAAAATGAGGCGATGGCAAAACAGACAAATAGGCAGCAGAGAGGTGAAAGATAAGGATGAAAGCACCACAGGCAAAAGAGAAAAAATAACAACTAAAAAGACATTTTAGAAACATGCAATAAAAGAAAGATGCGGGGAAAAAATGATTAGTGGGCAGGAGGGAATGACTTTCGGAGTGCTTTGAACAGTTGTGAACAGGTTGTGATCATTGAATGAACTGGTTTTTAAGGACAATTTTGTAAGTCATAATGTAGAAGACGCTTAGAGTTTCAGTTTATAAAACGAATACACAGTATATTTCAAATCTCAATTCAATGTTATTTTAGCAAATCTTTGTAAATACAAATGGCAAACTTGTACTAGGGCTCGTCAAAATTGTACTAGGGTTCTACTGTAACTATCAGAAGGCAGGATAGAAGGTCACTATGATGTCACAAGGGTTATAAAAAGAGGTGGTGAGCTGTTTAAGAGAAGAAGGTAAGTCATTTATGTGTAGTTGGTCTCTGTTGCTGTTTGTCTCTACAACCACCCTTTGAAGAACACAGCAGTGTGGATATATAAAAGGTCACTCCAAAAAAAGAAGCTCACAATTCTCCCATGACTGTACTTTGGGTCAAGGCCAAAATGCATGTGGCTGCCAAAAGGAAAAGAGACCAAGCTGTTATTGTTACCTCAGGGGCAAGTTGATGGGTCAAGACATAGCAAGGTCCAGCAAAGCTGACATGACCTATGACTAGAAGATATCACATGGATGAGCAGCTTGAGATCCAGAGGCCAACAGATGAACTGTAGCCACATGATGTGCTCGTGACCTTTGAGTAACCCTACTTTTTCTTAGAATTACTAGGTATCCACAAAACATACCTCATTGGGAATTTCAGCCAGGAAGAAAACTAGAAGCAAATGTTGAGCAGTGAAACAAATAGCAACCAGAGTTCTGGTCAGCTAACACTTCCCATATTTCCTGGCATAAACATAAGTAACAGAAGATATGCCGAAAAACTTATGGCGTCATATTTAAGGTAAACCTATATAGGTCATGGAGTTTATGCTAGTCTCCAAAAACATGCTCTGGAGGCTGTAATCAGTAATTGTTGATAGGTATAGGGTCACCTGTTTCTTTTTTCTTTTCTCAAGAACACTAAATTTTGGTTATTACAGAAGACATTCTTTGACAAGCTAAAATTTACAACAAGAATAAAAGTTAATTTAATGAAACATATGTAGCCCAGCAGGAAAAAAATTTTTGGTGGACATTTTGGCTCTTTTTAACTCTATGCTCTCCAACAAAATGTATTGCAACTGAGAGACATCCTTATTTTAAAGAAGGAATCTGAATTTTGAAAAAGAAATGTGTCTGAAACATTTTGAGAACTTATGTTTTCTCTAATGGTTAGAAGTGCAAGCTTATAGCTCTAGCCTCAGTTCTATTCAAATCAATGTATTCTTGTATAGTACAAGCGCAGAGCAAATATAGACATGCCTCAAATCATGCAACTCATACATAACTAGACATTTCTGTTACTTGATTCTTGCAGTTGTCTGAATGCTGCTTGGACAAGCTTCAGACTTAGCAACTCTGAATTTGCTCCAGATGTTGCCAGTATAGGCTCCACCTCCCAATAACCCTATATAGGAATAACTGACAACAAACCACCTCAAGGTCCCAAATTAGGATCCGGGAGACACCTCAGCACCACACTAGTTCAAATGGATTGGAACAGTGAGAGGTTTTTTACAGTGACTGGAATGCCAATTCTGCCACCAACCCCTAAGATTTTCATGCAAGTTGGAGGACCTGCTTGCAGGGCTAAATGCAGCTTAACATCATACCCAGGAGAGATAGTTGGAAAATGGATGGAAAAACACATTAACTAAAGAAAGCCACTTTGAATTTACAATCTCTTTTTAAAATGGTACCTATCCCAGACTGGGTTGGAAGTTTGCACATCAAACTTGCAATTTTTTGTGCAAGTAGTAATAGTCAATTATGAAATAGGTAGCTCAATAAAGACAATTCAAAAGCAACATTTTTAAACAATTGCCAAAGCATAAAAGAAACTTGACACTTTATTTAAAAAATTTAAGTTATAACAGTGATTATATGAGCTTGGCATGAAAATCATCTTGGAACTGAAAACCCCATAAACTTCTATATTCCAGGAGTTAGAGCTTAAAAAATAATGTATACTTGATCTTAGATGTCAGAATCTTTACCCAACACATGGTGCCTGGTCTGACATGTTCCATTTTTTTAAACTGAAGCTGCAACCTAAGGACTGCTTGTTCATTTTATAAACCACATGACTAATCATTGGCTTGCATTCCCCATGGTAATCTTCAAAGTGAAACAATTATACTGCAGTTCAAGATTTTCTAAGGTTTACTCATATGATCCACTTATTTAGTTGCCAGTTTCTTTTACTTCAAGAGGACTTAAAAAACCTTGTATCACCATGAGTTCAACATTTTTACTACTTAAGTGAAAATAAAAGATGTCTAATAACCTGAAAGAAACCAAACACAAAACTTGACTCAGAATATGATGAGGTCAGAAGGTCCATGAATTTCCTGCTTTTAAAATATGAGGAATTGTAAGGACAGATTTTGCATTCTGCTGTGCATGAAAGCTTTTTCAGTGTTATCTGCCTGGAGGATCATAATTAGAGATTTTAAAAAGTGGTTCAAGAGAATCTGAGTAATTTCAGTCAAGTAATCCGTGTCTGGCTTATATAAAAATGTTCAATTACAGTAACCCCCCATTCCACTAAATCTAATTTATACAGCAACTTTTGTCAAAGTTATGATAGATAGATAGATAGATAGATAGATAGATAGATAGATAGATAGATAGATAGATAGATAGATAGATAGATAGATAGATAGATAGATAGATAGATAGATAGATAGATAGATAGATAGTCCCAAGGGCGACATGTACTGTATATATAAAAATCCTCCTAAAACATACAAAAGAAGGGGACTAAGCACTCAGTACCTGCATATTTTTATTTTTTCACTCCCATGCATATTATTTTAATTAATGACTCCAAGTTAGAGTAAGAATGTGCCCTCAAACAAGAACTGGACAAAGAGTGTTCAATAATTGACATAAGCATGAATAAAACAATAGAAATCAAGTAAAGTATTGGATTTCATTGAAAAGAAAAAGAGAAAAACTGTCAGCAACATAAAGCCATTAAAACAAGAGAAGACTGGAAAAATATAGAACTAGAAACTAAAAAAATCCATAGTATATGACAAAAATGAGGTGAGAAAAGACATTACTGCAATTTTCATATGATATGTAGAGCACATAAAGTACAAAGATATGGCTGGTAAAAAAAACTGGTTGTAAGTCTAACATGTAGACAGAATACAAGTGGAGGCAAGAAAATTAACAAAATTACTGCTTTGAACAGGGCAGGTGGACCAAACACACAGAGAGGAATTTCTTATTTCATTTATATATGTTGTCAGACACGTGACACTGCCGCTATCATTTATAATGTCTGCTTACGCAGAGTAGAGGAAAAGAAACCAGAAGAGGATAGCTGAGGACATGCCTGCTTCATGTAAGAACCTGCCTCTTCTGGGTCTCACTGATAGTTAAATGAACAGACCACCAGAAGTTACTGTTTAGTCACAGACCCTCTTGTAAGGACAATGAAGTTCTGCACCATTACTAAAAATGGCAGATGCAGATAATTCTGATTTTGGCATGAAAATATTTTCATCTATATATATATATATATATGTAGCAATGAGGGTTTATATATATATAGTATATATATATATATATATATATATATATATATATATATATATATATATATATATATATATATATATATATATATATATTGTGGCAGTAGGTGGCACTATACCAGCGCTCAACCTGACACAAACAGACGCAGGAGGCACACTGATAAAAGAAATAAATGGTTTTATTTTCTTCACCTCGTGGGAAAACGCCTTCCTCGTTTCCCACAGGCACAAATCAGTCTCAAGCATAATATTTAATACTATTTACTTTTTCTTTGTTTCTTATTCTTTTGCCTCCACTCCTCTCCAGCAAGCTTTGTCTCCCTCCTTCCGGCTCTGGCTCCCGGAGTGGTGACTGCTGGCTCCTTTTATAATGGCCCCGGAAGTGCTCCAGGTGCTCGTTGATCTACTTCCAAGAGGGCTCAGCAGCTGTTGCACCACCCCTTGGCAGCACCCCCGGATCCCAACAGGGCTGTAGATAACTCCAACTTCCATGAAGCCCTGCGGAAATCCGAGGCACCACTGCCTATATATACAGTATATATATATATATATATATATATATATATATATATATTGTGGTGGATTGCCGGCTTTCGATTCCAGCTCTCACCCCCAGGCCGCCAGGAGGAGCTCTCCCAACAGCGTGAACGTTCCCCGAGTTCCAGCAGGGCCTCATGGACTTTGTAGTTTTTATACGCAGCCCTGCTGGATACCTTGGGGGCCACCAGGAGTCGCTATAGGGGGACCCTATAACCCGGGAGTACGTCATGGTTACATGACGGGAAGAAACGACGTGCTCCCGGGGTGAAGAAAAGGACTGATTACCCTAACCCGGAAGAAATAAGGACTTGTGGGGTTTGAACAGGAACCACTTCTGGGTCAGGGGGTATAAAGGACTCCGGGGCAAGCCCAGACACTGAGCTGAGCTGGGAGGTAGGAGGGTGAAGTGTCTGGGCGAGGAGGAAAGAGTATTGTGTTATTATTGTGATTTATATGAGTAGTGTGGTGTGTAGAGTGCTTTGTGCACGTGATAACAAAATAAATAGTTGTTATACTTTTACATCGTGTTTGGAGTGGTACCTGAGGGTCCAAGAGGTGGACAAAGGGCTTATCTGCTACAATATATATATATATATATATATATATATATATATATATATATATATATATGGAGAGAGAGAGAGAGAGAGAGAGAGAGTGTTGCACGCAAGCAAGTAAGAAGCATTGGAGTAGCATTATGGAGGTACCATCACAGAAACCAGTGCCAGGAGAAACACAGTCCCTGACAGCCTTTTTCCTTTCACCCAGGCTTCTTCTGACTTGGCCCTGAAGAACTCATCTGTTCCACCCAACGAGCTACTAAAAGAACCATATTCCTGAAAATTAGCATTCATATATGAACCAGAGAATGAACAGCGCAAACCTCCACAAAAGAAGGTGTCTCTAGAAGCCTGAGCAGAGAGACACTAAAGAATGAATAATGTCCAGAATAACTGGACTGATACTTTCGTTTTCTTTTCTACAATCCTTTGTTTAGATTAAATGGGTTACTGGCTAGTCCCTAACACTTCATTCTATCTCTTCTTTATATATATATAAAGAACTTCCCCTTCTTACTTTTGACAGGTCTAATGGGCCTTGATCTGTTGTACTGCCACAGCTGCCATAAGGACCTGTGAACACTCCCAACAGATATATAAACAGTGAGAAAATCCTACCTAAATCACACTTCTTGTCAGAACATCTTATGGAAGTCTGAACAAAGAACACCAAATGGAAAAGGAAAATGAAAACATTCTTTACAAAGAACATCTGTTCATCTTTTAATATATTAAGTTAATATCACTGTATTAATATCACTCTCCTCATAATTTAGTTTGCATTCTGGGAAACATGGCTCAAAATATTATAAAAGTATGAGAGACAGTTGGGGGAAACAGTTTCATAAATGCCAAAAATGGTGCTACAAAATAAAGGAAAAACATTTTCTTATAATATGTCATATCTTAATTTATAGGCTTTCTTAAAGAGCATGTTTTCTTACTTCAGTGTGCATCTGCTGATTTACATTAAATTAAGCATAAACATAAGTAAACTTAAGCTTAATTTTTATTTGTACAAAATCTTCATTCGTGTTCAGAACATTTTTTTTGATTGTCTCAGTCATTCACTTTATTTTGCATGTTGTAAGGACTACTCAAGATGCAACATGTTGTCACTCTCTGGTACCATATATGTATGTATGTACAGTCATATGAAACAAGTTTGGGTACCCCTCTTAGCCTGCATAATAATTTCCTCTACTTTCAACAAAAAAGATAACAGTGGTATGTCTTTCATTTCCTAGGAACATCTGAGACCTGGGTGTTTTTTCTGAACAAAGAGTTGTATGAAATTAAATCAAATGTGAAAAACTGGCTGTGCAAAAATGTGGGTCCCCTTGTAATTTTGCTGATTTGAATGCATGGAACTGCTCAATGCTGATTACTTGCAACACCAAATTGGTTGGATTAACTCGTTAAGCCTTGAACTTCATAGACAGGTGTGTCCAATCATGAGAAAAGGTATTTAAGGTGGTCGATTCCAAGTTGTGCTTCACTTTGACTCTTCTCTGAAGAGTGACAGCATGGGATCCTCAAAGCAACTCTCAAAAGATCTGAAAACAAAGATTGTTCAGTA
Organism: Erpetoichthys calabaricus; assembly: GCF_900747795.2. Taxonomy (NCBI): domain Eukaryota; kingdom Metazoa; phylum Chordata; class Cladistia; order Polypteriformes; family Polypteridae; genus Erpetoichthys; species Erpetoichthys calabaricus. The sequence continues at coordinate 201,456,399 of NC_041394.2, forward strand.
TCATGGTTTAGGGGAACGCTACAAAAAGCTATCTCAGAGGTTTTAACTGTCAGTTTCAACTGTAAGGAATGGAATCAGGAAATGGAAGGCCACAGGCACAGTTGCTGTTAAACCCAGGTCTGGCAGGCCAAGGAAAATACAGGAGCGGCATATGCGCAGGATTGTGAGAATGGTTACAGACAACCCACAGATCACCTCCAAAGACCTGCAAGAACATCTTGCTGCAGATGGTGTATCTGTACATCATTCTACAATTCAGCGCAATTTGCACAAAGAACATCTGTATGGCAGGGTGATGAGAAAGAAGCCCTTTCTGCACTCACGTCACAAACAGAGTCACTTGTTGTATGCAAATGCTCATTTAGACAAGCCAGATTCATTTTGGAACAAAGTGCTTTGGACTGATTTATTTGGTCATAACAAAAAGCGCTTTGCATGGCGGAAGAAGAACACCGCATTCCAAGAAAAACACCTGCTACCTAGGCCTACTGTCAGATTTGGTGGAGGTTCCATCTTGCTGTGGGGCTGTGTGGCTAGTTCAGGGACTGGGGCCCTTGTTAAAGTCGAGGGTCTGATCAATTCAACCCAGTATCAACAAATTCTTCAGGATAATGTTCAAACATCAGTCACAAAGTTGAAGTTACTCAGGGGTTGGATATTCCAACAAGACAATGACTCAAAACACAGTTCAAGATCTACAAAGGAATTCATGCCGAGGGAGAAGTATAATGTTCTGGAATAGCCATCACAGTCCCCTGACTTGAAAATCATCGAAAATCTATAGGATGATTTGAAGCAGGCTGTCCATGCTCGGCAGCCATGAAATTTAACTGAATTGGAGAGATTTTGTATGGAATAATGGTCAAAAATACCTCCATCCAGAATCCAGATACTCATCAAAGGCTATAGGAGGTGTCTAGAGGCTGTTATATTTGCAAAAAGAGGCTCAACTAAGTATTGATGTCATATCTGTGTTGGGGTGCCCAAATTTATTTACCTGTCTAATTTTGTTATGATGCATATTGCATATTTTCTGTTAATCCAATAACTTAATGTCAATGCTGAAATACTACTGTTTCCATAAGCCATGTCATATATTAAAAGGAAGTTGCTACTTTGAAAGCTCAGCCAATGATAAACAAAAATCCAAAGAATTAAGAGGGGTTCCCAAACTTTTTCATAGGACTGTATATATAATTTTTTCGTGTTGCTGAAGTGTAGTGACACATTGTGAATTGATTTGCACATGCAAGTCATCTGTACACATGACAATAATGGCCCTATAATATCTACGGTATATGCAGGGTGGCACATAATAAAAGACTCCAATGCATGGTAAGGCACATTGTTCAGGTTTTAGAAGCAGCAAACACAGTCAGGTGAAGCTAATTCAGTTACAGTATCTGCGTGCTTGCCACAGAGGTGACATGCCGTATTCATTGGAACAGCATATACTGACTGGGGGGCTGTATGTTTGTACAGGCTCCTTCAAGTTGACATGTGAGGCATTCTTGGAACAATATCCCATTGAGAAGGCATTCTGTGAGCAGTGAGCTGAAACTAAAAAAACCTTCAATGTCCAGGGGAATATCGCCGACATTATGTGTCATATAGCAAGAAATCATAGAAGGAAGTCAACATGGCAATTATCACAACAAATGACCCAAGGTCTGTTTTCATAAACATGTCACAGCATATGAAAATTTGTATTGCTTCCAGTGCATCCTTTCCACCTATCCATCTTCTAGGCCTACTTTATCCTGAGTAGACAATTTTCAGCAAACCCTTTAAAACAGTCATTGACTGTTTAATAATATTCTCTAATGGTAACAAAATAACAAAACAACATTGTTAAAGTGAAATATAATATTTGTTATTCTTTTGTTATTAATAAAACAATTTGTGACATATATAAGTCAGCTTACTATTAAGAGGTTAGTAATAAAATGTATAACGTGTGTCCTGATGGGGGCACCCTAAAGTGGACCCCCTACCCAGAAAGATCTCAGTAAAGTCCAGAAAAGGAGTGAAGTGAAATTGTGAACAAGGTGAACAAAACAACAAAGACTATACCCTTCTGGTCCTTCTCTATACTTACCAGTCTTGCTACTAAATTACATAACTAAGGTGCTCCTACCTACTTCTTCAGTCCACTGGAGGTCCACCTCATCAGATGAGCCCTTGTATTGTGTTTCAGTCTGTCAAAGTCATGTTTTAGGGTCTGTTTTGTTTATTTACAATATTTACGGTAATATTACTTTTGTTGAATATTTGCATTTTTCTTTGTCTTTGATTTGTGTCTGTACATGTATACTGCCTGGGCTGTGTCCCGTGTGTTTTGTGGATGGTTCCCCAAGAGTTGGGGCCAGCTGCCAATCACTGCCAAGAATTGCCCTCCACCCTACAAAACTAAAGGGTTTCCCATAATTCCTGGTGGTTCATTGTAAATCCACAATGAGAGTTTGGTGAGTTTTTGTGCCTCTTCTGTGCTTTGTTAGTTTTCAGATTTGGACCTTCATGCTCTTTTTTTGACTATGTTTCTAGATTATTGTATTGGAACTGTGTTCAGCTTGAATTACCTTGTGTTTCTAGGCAACTCCGTTGCTTCATTATTCTCTACAGAACTTCTCGGTGTGACAGAACATTTTTGTGAAGAATAAATCCTTTTTATTTTTTATGAAATTGATGTATTTGCTTGTTTGGCTAGCTGGGGTTTGGCAGTATATCCCCCTCTAGTGGGCATTATTAGAGGTACTTTTTGGGACTTAACATGTTATGGGATTCCTAGCTCATTACACCTATCCTCTGCTTTTCCCCACCTCCTAGCTCACACTACTAGGCAGGTTTACACCTCTATAATCCTTGACCCTAATATGTTTACATGAAGCACTTCCGGGTCACATGAAAGCAAACAGAGACTCCTTTGATGACTACATTTCCCAGGAGCTTCTGTGTGAGTGTGGATCTTGGCAAGAGAATACTGTTGCTACCAAGTAGCAGTCTTCGGCTTAAAACACTTTTATATCTTCGGCTGAGGATCTAATATCTTGGTATCCTTGCCAGGTAATGACATTCCAACCAGGATGTGCATTTTCTTGTGGGTGTAGTTTGTATCCCAGACATTATTATTATTATTTTTTTTTTTTGGTATTTGGTATACAGTGATCCCTCGCTATATCGCACTTCACCTTTCGCGGCTTCACTCTATCGCGGATTTTATATGTAAGCATATTTAAATATATATCGTGGATTTTTTCCTGGTTCGCGGATTTCTGAGGACAATGGGTCTTTTAATTTCTGGTACATGCTTCCTCAGTTGGTTTGCCCAGTTGATTTCATACAAGGGACGCTATTGGCAGATGGCTGAGAAGCTACCCAACTTACTTTTCGCTCTCTCTCTCTTGCGCTGACTTTCTCTGATCCTGACGTAGGGGGTGTGAGCAGGGGGGCTGTTCGCACACCTAGACGATACGGACGCTCGTCTAAAAATGCTGAAAGATTATCTTCACGTTGCTACCTTCTGTGCAGCTGCTTCCTGAAGCGACATGCTGCACAGTGCTTCGCATACTTAAAAGCTCGATGGGCACATATTGATATTTGGCTGTTTGTTTTTCTCTGTCTCTCTCTCTCTCTCTCCCTGCTCCTGACGGAGGGGGTGTGAGCTGCCACCTTCAACAGCTTTGTACCGGCGGTGCTTCGCATACTTAAGCCAAACAGCCCTATTGATTTGTTTGCTTTCCTCTCTTTCTGGCAGTCTGTGCTCCTGATGCACACTCCTTTGAAGAGGAAGATATGTTTGCATTCTTTTAATTGTGAGACAGAACTGTCATCTCTGTCTTGTCATGGAGCACAGTTTAAACTTTTGAAAAAGAGACAAATGTTTGTTTGCAGTGTTTGAATAACGTCCCTGTCTCTCTACAACCTCCTGTGTTTCTGCGCAAATCTGTGACCCAAGCATGACAATATAAAAATAACCATATAAACATATGGTTTCTACTTCGCGGATTTTCTTATGGCTCTGGAACGCAACCCCCACGATGGAGGAGGGATTACTGTACTATAAAGGTCACACAAAATTATTAAAGTCTAACTGAAATTTTACAGTGAAAAGTTTTCTTCTAAACCTTAACCCATTTCAATTTGCTTACAAAGCAAAGAGATCCACGGAGGATGCTGTGGCCACAGCCCTTCATGCTGCCCTGACCCACCTGGAGCAGCAGGGGAGTTACGCCAGACTGCTCTTTGTAGACTTCAGCTCGGCATTTAACACCATCCTCCCACAATGACTGGTGTCCAAACTGGCAGATCTGGGACTTCCATCACTCACCTGCAGTTGGATACTGGACTTCCTGTCTGGTCACTCCCAGAGGGTCAGGCTGGGTCTCCACACATCCACTGCTCTCAGCCTCAACACCGGGACGCCGCAGGGTTGTGTGCTCAGCCCGCTCCTCTACACCCTCTACACATATGACTGTGTCCCCACTCACCATAGCAACAAGATTATAAAGTTTGCGGATGACATGACGTTGGTCGGACTCATCTCGGGCAAGGAGGGTGAGCTAGCATACAGGGGCGAGGTGGAGCGACTGTCAGAGTAGTGCACAGTCAATAACCTGCTCCTCAACACCAAAAAAACAAAGGAGCTTGTTATTGACTTTAGGAAAAACAAAACTGACATCCAGTCACTCATCATTGGCGGGGCCTGTGTGGAGAGGGTCCCGGTGTTCAGGTTTCTGGGTATGGAGCTGGAGGATGACCTGACCTGGAGCGCCAACACCAAGGAGCTGCTAAAGAAGGCGCAGCAGAGACTGTATTTTCTGAGAATTCTCAGAAAGAACCACCTCCCAAAAAATCTGCTCCTTGCTTTTTATCACTGTTCCATCGAGAGTGTGCTCACGTACGGACTGTGTGTGTGGTACGGCAGCTGCACTTCCTCAGAAAAGAAAGCGCTCCACAGGGTCGTCAGGACAGCGGAGAGAACAATTGGTTGTACCCTCCCCACTCTGGAACAAATCTACACGTCCCGATGCCGCAAAAAAGCAATTGACATTTCACAGGATTCATCACATCCTGGTCATTGCCTCTTCCAGCTTTTGCCATCGGGCAAGAGATACAGAGCTATGAAAACTAGGACAAACCGCCTTAAAAACAGCTTTTATCCAAAAGCAATCATGGCCCTGAACTCAGAATAAAACTGCTCCATATTATTCTACCAATGTGCAATATAGACCTTAAGTCAACAAGTGCAATTTGTATATTTATTACTATTCGGTTTGTTATTATTTTTCTCTTCTTGTCTTTTTGTCTTTTTAACTCTTATTCCTCACACTGTGTTGATTGCACCTTCAATTTCGTTGTTCCTTTGTAAAAGTGACAATGACAATAAAGATCTATCTATCTTAATGTTTTTCTAGTACTATAAGGAGATAAGCAGATACACCAAACAGTTGTTCAAAGTTCATCCCCATTATATTTGTGTCTCTGTGATTGTATTGCAAGGAGACTTGACAGTCATGGCATAGGCAGCTTATGCAGTTGGCTGAGATGTGTCACTTTGGAGATCTATAAAACCATGCACATTTTGATAGTCAAATGTTGAGACAGGACCCCATTCCAGAACTCCATAAGCAGAAGCTATGAAGCAATGTGGATACAGGGAATACTTCTCCATGTGGTGAAGCAGAACTTCATATGTGGTTTCCACCTTTCCTCTTTCTTATGTTTTTACCAATAACGCTTACTCTTCTGTCCAAGCCAAAGTTTTCATCCAAGACATTAATTCAATAAAGAGGCTACTGCGCATCTGTAGAGGTTTGGAATGTCACTTTTAGTTTCAGACAGTAGTCATAAAAATGATCTTCGGAGTTAGGAGGACTAGATTAGCAGTTTACCTGTTGGGTTTAAAAACAAAATAGATAGGGTATTTAACTGGAAGACTTTCATTTTGTTTTTAGCATTTGTTTGGCTCTGAAAACATTGCTTTGTATTTGCAGGGCTTGTGCTTAAATGGGGTAAACATACATATTACATAAATGCCAGGGCAGCTGGCAGACAACTAGCTGAAGAGCCTTGTTTTAAGCAGAGAATTCACCTCCCAGGCATCCTCCATCACTATACACTGAAAATATAAGTAAATAGCTTAAGATTATTTTCAGCAGGATGAAATCTAGGTTAGTTTTAGCCATAGTTCTGCAGCTTTAGAAAGATGCACTATCTGTTGTTTAAGCTGTTATGATTGTACTGTTTATCTTTTTTCCCTTATACTGTAAAGAGATAATTTTCCTTTGAGGGCCCAATCTTTCTGCACAACTGTTCAATTGTCTAATAGGATCTGTAAATATTGGAGCAAATAGCCTGCTTTAACACAAAATGCACATCTGCAGAATTTTCTTCTTCTTCTTCTTCTTCATTTTCTTTACATAGCTCTTGGGTTTAGAATGGTGCCACTGTGCTTTCCTGTGCTTACAGTTTGAGTCTAAGCCAAACTATGGGATTAAAGCTGAAAGAAAAAAAAAACAAACTCCAAAAGTCAAACAGCTAATGGCTGCTTAGCTGCCACAGCTCCATTTACCCCCATGCTCACGTTTTGGGCCTTCTCCACGGGACAGCTCTCTTGAGTCTTGACTTGGCAAGTAATCAATTAAAGAACATTAAAGGGCACTCTCACCCCGAGAGGGAAAGTCACGACGAAGCTCCCAGCAAGGATCTGTTTTAAATATTTTGAATGGGAGAATAGATGCCACGTAGAAAAACCTTGTGCAGGGCTCCGTGCAAAATGTGGGGAGAATGTAAAAATGGGAAATAAGCTTTTCATTTGAGCACTGCACTGATTATACTAATAAGAAGAAGACTCAGAAGCCCCCAGAAGAATGCAATAAATGGTACGTTTGTGTGGGCACTGGTTTTACCTTTTCAAAAAATATTAATCTTTACCTTTAATCTTTTAAAAAATATTAATCTTTAAAAAATAAAAATATTAATCTTTGTCCATGTTACACCTAAGTGACAATTTTCAGTCTGCCAAGCTATTTAATTGACTCAGGATTGTTCACAAGCAAATTTCCAGCAATAAGATTTCCATTGGAAAACAGCCGACACAAGAAAGAGGAGCCATGTGTGCAGCAAAGCTAGCATTAGTTTACGGGATAATTTCAATGGGCAGACAGCCTGTACCTATTTTTAACACCACACGGCTGTAAGGAAATACAATTCAAGTGTTGCAAGCTGATAGCCTGTGTCTATAACACATAAAAATTCCATCTATTTGGTGCACAGGTCCTCAGACAAGGAAGGGAAGCTTATCTGGCCACTTCAGTCTTTCTACAAAAGGCAATTAAGTATTTCGAACTCAGCGGGGAGCTCGGACTGTGAAATCAGCCTGAAAAACAGTCACATCCATAAGGCTGTCGCACGAGAATGGGCAACATGTAAGAAGTAAAGCTTTGCAAGACTAGCAATGGGAAAAATCTGTAACGCCTCAAAGACAGAGGCCCATTGATTTTCACTCGATTTTCAAGAAGGCAAAAACAAAAATTGTTACACACTGGCAAGCAACAATTTTCATATTGAATGCAGGATTACTAGGTTTCCACCTAAATGTATTTAAGAATAGAAAGAATAATCATCTTATATAGTACAGTTCCCACTTTAATACAATTTTTAGAACTTCTTAAAACTCCTTTTTAAATTTTTCTTGGCATGTAACATGTCAAAGTCAACATGAGCAAGCATCATTTTCATATGGGGTGGTATTTTTTTATATTCCCAATATTCTGTGCTATATTTAGTTATTATAAAGCAGGTACAGAGAATGGATTTATTAGACAGATACTATATTTAAAAATAATGCAGTAGGACTTCAGAAGAGTGATGATTGGGGCACTGCAGTGGTGCAATGGTTAGTTCTGCTACTCCCTGAGTTAGCATTCTGGGTTCAAATCTTGCACTTGCACAGATTCTTTATGGTTTTTTTCACAGTTTTAAAATGGGGTTTTCTCCGAGTTTTTATTCTATATTAGCCCAAGGGTGTCGGCTTCTGCTTTGAGCCCAGTTTTGCCTGGAAAGGCTCTGGCCCATTATGACACTTAACTGGCCGAATCCGGTGTCAGAATTGTTTTTATTTTAGTTTCAGAATTTACACATTACAGCAAAACAGTTACAACCAAGCAGAAGTACTATTAAGTTATGTTAGTGCTAGGGTGTTTCAAACATGCTTTTTATATAATTAAGTGAATATAGTGGGAAAATTTCCCTGTAGATCTCAAATAAAAAACAAAACATAAAATAAAAGGAATGAAATTAGGTTTATACAGGGAAATCTGTCATCTGGCCCAATGTTTTATGAAGCTGACCGGGAGATGTGCATTAATTTTACAAACAAAATAACAGTACATAAAGTTCTGAGCAAAGAATGAGAAATAAACTCCAAAACAAAAAGTAAGATGGTTGGACTGTGATCGTAGTCAAAATAGAATTCCAAAAGTCATTCACAAAGGAAATCCTACTAGATCGAAAACATTAACACAAAATGAAGATGACACAAAAGAGAAAGAAAAAAAGAATCTTGAATACTAAACTTTCGACAAGCACTAGTTTACTGATTGAATTCATATCGTGGATGAAGCGTTAATGCCACTGCATTGTATTTTACCAGCTTGTATCAGGAGAATGGTTTCTAACTACCCGGTCCATAGGAACCTGTTGTTTTTTAACATGAGGATGTGATGCAGTTTGTGAAAAAGAATTAAAAACTTTTTAAAACAGAGAAATAAAATTCAAATGAATACATGAAATTATGTTTAAAAATGAAACTTTCAAAATATAAAACCCTTGTAAACTAAAAAAAAAATATGCAGAGCACAAAAAGATTTTTAAACAGACAAGACAGGTTTCACAGTTCACAACAGATGGCACTATGGCTACCATACTCCTGCACAATGATTCTCAGTTGGGGTACCTCTTGTTTTAATCTGAGCTATGACCCTATAATCATGTAGTTTCCTATGCTAGCTTTATTTCTTCTCAAGGTTCAGGCTATTGGATGATTTTAATTTTAAATTCATCTTGCACATGCTTGTACATGGACTATTAAATGTGTGGCTTAGGTATGGATTTAGTTTAGATGGTATTCATTTATGTGACACTGGGAGACCTTTTGGGAAACATTTATTGTATACAATCCGAATGAATTATATTTGAAATGTAGGAGGCACAGATATACTGGGTAGTTATAGATTGTAATGTTTGTTTCAGGAATGTCATGATAAACTAAAATAAGTTATAACTTATATTAAGACAGTTGATCAGAGGTATCGATCAAAAAGAGTATTTAATTAAATAATGATGTTCTAGAACAATAAAATAAGTAATACATACTGAATTTGTAAGGTGTTCTACAGTTTAGAAATAAATTAATAGATAGATAGATAGATAGATAGATAGATAGATAGATAGATAGATAGATAGATAGATAGATAGATAGATAGATAGATAGATAGATAGATAGATAGATAGATAGATAGATAGATAGATACTTTATTAATCCCAAGGGGAAATTCACATACTCCAGCAGCAGCATACTGATAAAGAACAAAATTAAATTAAAGAGTGATAACAATGCCGATAACAATGCAGGTATACAGACAGACAATAACTTTGTAGAATTTTAATGTTTGAAGAGTCGCATAGTGTGGGGGAGGAACGATCTCCTCAGTCTGTCAGTGGAGTAGGACATTGACAGCAGTCTGTCGCTGAAGCTGCTCCTCTGTCTGGAGATGATACTGTATAGTGGATGCAGTGGATTCTCCATGATTGACAGGAGTCTGCTGAGCACCCGTCGCTCTGCCACAGATGTCAAGCTGTCCAGCTCCGTGCCTACAATAGAGCCTGCCTTCCTCACCAGTTTGTCCAGGTGTGAGGCGTCCCTCTTCTTTATGCTGTCTCCCCAGCACACCACTGCCTAGAAGATGGCACTCGCCACAACCGTCTGATAGAACATTTGCAGCATCTTATTGCAGATGTTCAAGGATGCCAGCCTTCTAAGGAAGTATAGTCGGCTCTGTCCTTTCTTACACAGAGCATCAGTATTGGCAGTCCAGTCCAATTTATCATCCAGCTGCACTCCCAGGTATTTATAGGTCTGCACCATCTGCACACAGTCACCTCTGATGATCACGGGGTCCATGAGGGGTCTGGTCCTCCTAAAATCCACCACCAGCTCCTTGGTTTTGCTGGTGTTCAGTTGTAGGTGGTTTGAGTCGCACCATATAACAAAGTCCTTGATTAAGTTCCTATACTCCTCTTCCTGCCCATTCCTGATGCAGCCCATGATAGCAGTGTCATCAGTGAACTTTTGCACGTGGTAGGACTCTGAGTTGTATTGCAAGTCCGATGTAATTAGGCTGAACAGGACCAGAGAAAGTACAGTCCCCTGTGGCACTCCTGTGTTGCTGACCACAATGTCAGACCTATAGTTCCCGAGACGCACATACTGAGGTCTGTCTTTAAGATAGTCCATGATCCATGCCACCAGGTATGAATCTACTCCCATCTCTGTCAGCTTGTCCCTAAGGAGCAGAGGTTGGATGGTTTAATAGATTGTGCCATGTCCTAGATGTCACCTTTCAAAACATAAATGACAATCTTAATACACTAGAAAGATATTTTTATTTATATATTTGTCTAGTTTGCTTATTTGTGGCAATAAAATGTGGCAAATCTGAAGGGCCTACAGAGTGTTATAAAAATGATAGAAGCTAAAATTAGTCCAAATGAATACTAAAAAACTTAACCACATTGAAAATAAAATATATACTAGTGAAAGAGAAAATAATGTATACAGTAGACGTAGACATACTTAGACTTAGGGCCTCCAGCTCCATCAAGAGCACTGGGCAACAAGCGATCTCCGTCTATGTCTATATTGGGCAGTCTCTCTTGCAGTCTCAATAGTCCACATAAGCTCTTCTAAGTGTTTTTCAGGGCGGCCCTACAAGTGATCTTCTTCTCCTTCTTCTTGGTAGAATGCATGCTGGTTATGACCTACAAATATAAGTCATCGCTCCTTGACGATGCCACTGAGTAACCTCACCTATGCTTGTTTGAGAACATCCTGATTGATTATATGCTCTCTCTGTACGTTATTTGTGGTATTCTTCTGATAGAATGCTGCTGGAAGATGTTAAGGTTATGGAGGTTTCAGGCCATACTTTTCCATTTTTCGCTGGTATAAATAGCAGTTGGTATAACAGTGAAAATATACAGCTGGATGTTCTGGAATGTCGTAGTTGAGCAAAATCATACAGAAGACCGTTCCAGGCACAGAGAGCAGGATGGTTCCACTGCATTTATTGCAATCACTTAGTTCACTCTTTTCCCATAGTTTGATGATGACACCAATTTCCCAGTCGCAAGGTGGATCTTCCCACATAGTGTTATAAAGATGGGTTAGTTTGGCTAACATATTATTTCCACCATGTTTCAACAGTTCAGTGGGGATCTCATCGATCCCTGGCATCTTGTCATTCTTTAGGCTATCTCAAATACCTGCTGAGTGTTATTGCCAAGTTCTACCTGTTTTAAGATCAATGATTTTTTAATATTTATTATACAATGGCCTTGCGCCCAGTGTTGGCTGGGATTGGTTCCAGCAGACCCCCGTGACCCTGTAGTTAGGATATAGCAGGTTGGATAATGGATGGATGGATATTATGCAATGTCAATTATTCTGTTCTATATTTCAAGTTTGTTTTGTGCTGCAAAGTTTAAGAATTGCTCATATTTTTTCATGATACCATTTTGTCCTTTTTGCGGGTGACACCATCATGTGGATCCTATTTGTGTAATGCATCCTCTGATTGCTGGGCATGTGCTCACAGAGGTCATGACCCTTGATAGGTCTAGAGTTTAAAGGTCTGCTTAGGCAGCCATGTTTTATTCGAGTTTGGTAGATAATCTCTTGAATTGCTGTTCCAAAAACATTTCTTTTGATTATTTCCTGGTTAAAGAATCTTTGTAATTCATTTTTGATGCTGATGAAACATTTTTTTTCATTCCTGTCTTTTGATTTTTGCTTTATCTTCTCTTTGACTTCAGTTTCTGGGCTTAGTTTTGGTGTTTCTTAAGAGATTCTTTAGATCTCTCATTAACAAAATTGGCAAAAATCTTGACTCATGTTACTGTCTTGGTCCACTATCATTTAAAATACAATGTACAGTCTTTAATATAGTAGACCTTGCTGTTATTTCACTGCAGCTTCAAATGCAGTACAGTATTGCAATATTTTAATCACGACATACCATTGACACACTGAAAAGAGAATCTTTGCAATAGAAAAATGGGTATTTTTTGCATAATAAAATGGATCTGTTGTATATATTGGGAGATACTATGTCACAGACATTAACACTGCTGCAGTGATACCTACACCAAATGCTCGGCCCACATTTAAGTCAAGCATTTGGACTCATTTAGCTTTCACAACATGGATTAATTTGTTAGAACCCTTACAGCTCATTGAAAATGTGCTGTATGCCTCCTGAAAAGTGATTAAATGAAAAGCAATTGTCCCATGTGTACCTGCATGCCTTTTATGTGTCATCGAGTAAAGCCAAGCAAGTGTGAAAATAGATGAAGCATTGCTTATTTTTCAAAGATATTTTAAAATGGCCTGGACACATTTGTTGGTACTCCTAGAAAAGATCATAAATAATTAGATTAGAGTGATTTTTCAAACTAGTTGTTTTCTGTAATTAGCATGACAAATGTCTCCAATTGTACAAACAGTTATTCAGCTTATTTAAAAGGAGAAAAGCAGTCACTCTGCTAGTTGATATCATTGTGTGTCCCACACTAAACTTGGACCAGAAATATCAAAGGAGAGAGTTGTCTGAGGAGATCAGAAAGTAAATTATAGAGAAGCATGTTAAAGGCAATGGCTATAAGACCATGTCCAAGCAACTTGATGTTCCTGTACAACAACTGCAAATAATATTAAAAAGTTTAAAGTTCACAGGACTGTAGCCAACTTTCCTGGACTTGGCTGCATGAGGAAAACTGATCCTAGAATGGGCAGAAAGATAGTGAGAATGGTAGACAAAAAGCCAAGGACAATTTCCAAAGAGGTACAATATAAACTTCAAGGTCAAGGTCCATCTATGTCTGATTGTATCGTCCATCACTTTTTGAAGGACAGTAGGCTCAATGGAAGAAGACCACTGTTGAAAGAATAACATAAAAAAGCCAGACAGGACTTTGCTAAAATGCATATTGACAAGCAACAATTCTTCTGGGAGAATGTGCTTTGGGCAGATTTGACAAAATTGTAGCTTTTTGGTAAGTCACATTAGCTCTGTGTCTACAGACAAATAAATTAAACATGGAAGTGGCTTTGTAATGGTTGGAGGCTGCTTTGCTGTGTCTGGCATTGAGTGTCTTGAGTATGTGCAGGGAACAATGAAATCTCCAGACTATCAAGACATTATGTAGTGAAACATTCATGCCCTGTGTCAGAAAGCTCTGTCTCAGTCGCAAGTCATGGATCATCCGACAAGATAATGATCCAAAATGCAAAGCTAAAAGCATCCAAGAATGGCTAAGAAAATAACATTGGGCTATTCTGAAGTGGTTTTCTATGAGCCCTGATATGAATCCTATTGGACATCTATTGAAAGAACTGGAACATGCAGTATGGAGATGGCCCCCCTTCAAACCAGACACAGCTGGAGCAGTGGGCTCAGTAAGAGTGGATCAGACTACCTGTTCATAGGTGCAGGTTTGAGAACTACAGAATCACAGAATCTGCCTGTAAAGGTTGTGCTACAAAATATTAGGTTAAGGGTCTCATCATTTTTGTCCATGACATTTACATTTGTGCTATTATTGGAAATATTCTGTTGAATCAAAACTCTAAAGTAAAATCTGATTTTTGTTAAATACAGACTAAACAATGAAGAGTGCCAATTATTTTTGTCAGTGTCATGTCATTTCAGAGAAAATGGAGGGTTCTTCTTTTTTCATACCAACAAATTTGTCCACATCCGTAGGAGTAGGTTTCACAATAAGTGTGGAAAATATCAAATATCTTAACTGTATGAAGATAGACATTACTTCCATTGTATTTAAAATAAACACCTCAAAAACTTTTCAATCATGACTTTATATTATTTTGGATGCAATGGATTTTATTTTTTATTCACACACAACACAAACATTTGCATGAAGCTTAAATTGGAGCATTTTAACATAACTGCAGCATTCCTAATATTTTTGGTTATGGCAAATATTTTTTTTTAATGGAAACACATTTTTGACTAGTTTAATTAATTCATTAATAGCAATGCTTAAATATTTTAATTTCTGGGCTGGAGTTATCATTTGCTCCTGTATGGCAATGATATTTCTATGCTCCTAAACAATATTGATGTAACCAATTGCATCTTCCCATAATGTGCTTTTTTGGATGCCGAAGAAGTCATAGATCAATGCTGTCACCTTATGATGATAGCTGTTTCTACACTGGAATGAAAACAGAAATGTGTTCTGACAATCCCACTGCACTCTTTTCTCCTGCAACTACCTTCTCTGTGCCATAATTATTTAGTACTTCTGTACCTGGACTCTGCATTTAACATGACCTTCATGACATGTAGACCACAGAATGGCAAGTTTGGGAAATACACAAACCAGAGCACCCTAGGGTTGTGTGTTCAACCTACTGTTGCTTTCTACGTTCACACAATACAAACGACAGAAGTGGTTCCGATTACAAAAAATGACAAAAAAGGAGAGCATACTAACCACTTGTCACGCAAGTGCACATGGGAGGCAGCTTAAAGGCTCTGGAGATAGTAATTACCCACAGAACCAGGGGTTGCAGCTGTGGACTAATGCCTTCTCTCTTTTTCCCTCTGCATTGAAGAAGATTCCACCGATGATATCACTTCCATTGTCTGACCTCCTGGACCCGCCCCTTCCTGCCTGGATCCCATGTGACCGTAAGATCAGTCATGTTTGAGTTAGTTCTGCGCTATACTCCATCAGAAAAGATGTCATTGCTGTTTTTGTAAAAAGATCTTTTTTTTAACTTATTTTTACTATATGGGGCCACAGACATGCCAAAAAATGTTTGTTGTGCTTACTTCTTGTCTTGCACACTGAACAGTGCAATGGCAAGACTCTTTCCCTCAGCATCAGCAAAACAAAAGGGAGCTCACTGTGGACTTCACTGTGGGTGCATACGCCAATTGATGTTAATGATGATTCTTTGGAAAGAGTCCAAATCACTTGGAATCTCTTGTGGCCTCTCATCACAAAGTGTGTTGTTATAAAGCTCAGCAGTATCTTCATTTTATGAGTCTATCATTTTTCCTGGGTCCACGTTAAATTGTACAGATGAACAATGAAGAATATACTGACTAGATACATCACAATCTGGAATGGCAAATACACTGTGGCAAAATGCTCAGCCATGTATAGTTAAACAGCAAAGATGATCACTGAGGACACACTCCCATTCATACAGGATATTTATGACAAGAGATGCCTTAAGAAAGCACTTTCCATTGTGATAGACTCCACACCCCAAGGCAATGAACTTATTGCCCTCACGCCATCCATCAAGCGGTTTTGTAGGATTCAATGCTATACCAGCTGACAATCTAGTAGTTTCCACCCCTGGGCCATTAAACTGTTAACTCCCCTACAATCATCAGTTTGACATGTGATCAAGACCGGCCTGTCTCCTCTGTCAATTCAGTTTTTGTGTTTGTTACTTTTTTTTCTGATAAGTGGTGTATGTCTATAGATGCCATTTAGTTCATTATTTATTTAGATACTTATTATTTGGCAATTGTTTTATCTATTCATTAATTTCATTTTGATTGCTCATTCCTTTAATCTGTCCCTGCTAAGCCATTGCATCATGTGTTGTGTAGACTAGGGGTCCCCAGCTCCGGTCCCGGTGGGCCCCAATGGCTGCAGGTTTTCATTCTAACCCTTTACTTAATTAGTGATCTCTTTTTGCTGCTAATTAACTTAATTTTATTTGACTTGCTCTTAAAGACTCAGCCCCCTCATTTGTTTCTTTTTCCTTAATTAGAAGCAAAATGAGCCAAAACATAACCAGCAATCTGTGTCGATCATACAATATCTGAAAATAAAGAAAGACGAAGGTCTCTGGAATGTTGATCTACTCAGGTCCCCAGAACATTTTAACAGTGCTCTTAGAAAAAAGAAAATCAACCATTTTAAAAATGTCTGCTATTGCACAGTGAGAGCAGCAACAAGCCATGGAATTAAAGAATGAGTTTAATTAACGACAAGATTCAACATATAATTAAGTAACTGGTTGGAGTGAAACTGGTTGGAGTTTGAGGCCATAACTTACAGTAGCTGGTCTTCTTTTGGCTCACTCACGTCACATTTCAATTCTGTTTGGGTGCCATTTAAGGAAAGAAATGAAGCAATTCAGAGGAACGATGAAGACATTCAGGGGAGCAAATCTTAAAAGAGAAGTCAAAAATGAATTCACAAGAAGTTAATTAACAGCTAAAACACGTCACTGTTTAAGAAAAGGGTTAGAATGAAAACCTGCAGCCACTGGTGCCCTCCAGGACCGGAGTTGGGGACTCCTGGTGTAGACCATGCAACCAATTGGACTACCAGCAAATACTTTACTTCATACAGTGATCCCTCGCTATATCGCGCTTCGCCTTTCACGGCTTCACTCTATCGCGGATTTTATATGTAAGCATATTTAAATATATATCGTGGATTTTTTGCTGGTTCGTGGATTTCTGAGGACAATGGGTCTTTTAATTTCTGGTACATGCTTCCTCAGTTGGTTTGCCCAGTTGATTTCATACAAGGGACGCTATTGGCAGATGGCTGAGAAGCTACTCAACTTACTTTCTCTCTCTCTCTCTTGCACTGACTTTCTCTGATCCTGACGTAGGGGGTGTGAGCAGGGGGGGCTGTTCGCACACCTAGACGATACGGACGCTCGTCTAAAAATGCTGAAAGATTATCTTCACGTTGCTACCTTCTGTGTGCAGCTGCTTCGTGAAGCGACATGCTGCATGGTGCTTCGCATACTTAAAAGCTCAAAGGGCACGTATTGATTTTTGACTTTGTTTTTCTCTGTCTCTCTCTCTCTCTCCCTGCTCCTGACGGAGGGGGGTGTGAGCTGCCGCCCTTCAACAGCTTTGTACCGGCGGTGCTTCGCATACTTAAAAGCCAAACAGCCCTATTGATTTGTTTGCTTTCCTCTCTCTCCTGACGCGCACTCCTTTGAAGAGGAAAATATGTTTGCATTCTGTTAATTGTGAGACAGAACTGTCATCTCTGTCTTGTCATGGAGCACAGTTTAAACTTTTGAAAAAGACACAAATGTTTGTTTGCAGTGTTTGAATAACGTTCCTGTCTCTCTACAACCTCCTGTGTTTCTGCGCAAATCTGTGACCCAAGCATGACAATATTAAAATAACCATATAAACATATGGTTTCTACTTCGCGGATTTTTTTATTTCGCGGGTGGCTCTGGAACGCAACCCCCGCAATGGAGGAGGGATTACTGTAGTGTTAAAAACACTTGCCAGCAAGGTGACTCTCCACATTTTCTTTTTTTAATATCATGTCATTATTAATGAATGCAAAAAAGAGCAAAATATCTACAACTTTTTTTTAAACCAGTTCCATTAGATGAGTAGAAATTGACCAACAACATCAGCCTAAAGGATTTGTTCTTGTCAAAGCATTTTTTTTTGTCCTTTTTGGCAGACAGTGGCAATATTAAAGAGCTGTGCGATAAGCATGTTTCAATCAAATATAAGCATTTATCTGTTTTCTAAAAACGCACAGGGATGATTATGATGTTATCATAGTTCATATTTGAAAACTGACCTTTTCAGTATGCAAGAATTTTAACAGCTATTTTAGATTCACAGAGGTTTTTTTTGTTGTTTTTTTTTATATTTTAAGACCTTTTAGATATTATGCTAAATTCGTATTTTGGTTGTCGTATTTTTTTACATTTTAGACAGATTAAATATGCTGTTTGTTTATGCATTTTACATAAAAGAAACTTTAAGGCTATCAAATGTTATTTAGACATTAGTCATTTTTACCCTCCTGGAAACCTTAGTTAATAAGATGATTAGATTGACAAGTGTAACAAAGAATATTTTTTCAAGAACAAAAATGTCAACTTATCACACTGTATTTCAATGAGGCAGAATATATACAGATGGACAACAAGGAAATACTGAGACACTGGAAAAAGCCTGTAAATTTGCTGACATGAAGCGAGACTAGAAGACATTGAACTGAAAATAGTGTACTATACCTAAGAGAAGCCTGGCAAAGGCAACTGACAGCATCACAGTACAGACGATATGAAGAAAAAAAGAAAGAAATCCAATAAAGACAGATACATAAATCCAATGTTTAATTCACCTTATAGGTTTGTTACAAGTCTCCCCCTTATTGATCAAGTTCCAATATAGGACTGAATTTAAGCAGCATCAGGATAAAAGCATTAAACATGCCAGGACTGGATGTCAATGCACACATTCATTCACACACATACTCGATCCCACTGGACCAGTTTAGGGATGCCAGTTAATCACCTCTGTAAATTTTTAGGGTGTGGGAAGAAAATCAGAGAACCAGGAGGAAACTCCCAAACTCCAGTCAAACAGTGAATTGATCCCAAGTCCCTGGAGGTATGAGGTGGCAGTGTTAAGCCTGCCAATAAAATCTTTTTCTTTTAAGTTACATTAACTTTACAAGACATTTTTTTTAAATTTTTGAACAATTCCAGTCATACTCAACTGAGTTCCTGTAAATTAAGGTTTCCTGCAGTAGCACGTCTATAAAAATCAAAAAGGAGAGCTGATTCATGGTTTTATTGAAATGTGGTTTTTATAACTACTTTTAATACTCTATTTTCTAATCAACTATGCATGACAGCAGAGGTTTTCTCATTGGTAATAAATAAGAAACATACTTAAAATGATCGATCTTTGCTTCTATTCTTATTTTACCCCTTTAATCTGATTATAGGTATCAATGACAACTGTTCATTGATATTTTTATTTGTGGAGCAAGCCTGCTTTGTGAGGTGCAGTTTTTAGTGTGAAACATAGTTTAAAATCCCATTTTAGTCTCTGGGTGACTCATGGAAATAGAGTCTGCCATCCTCCATGCTCAAACGTGCAATTAAACACAGCCATTGTTAATGGTTTAAAGCTACAGAGCAATTATATTCTTACTAGATTATTCTGAGTTCAGCCAGAGCTCCCTAACTTTATAATTCCATGGTTTATCCTATTACTTTTCATAATCTAGTTAATGCTATTAATGCTTAAGTTTCCATGGTATTTGGGAGAATGACATTACTATTGTATGATTTTTCAACTTATTTTCTATTACTGTTCAGCACTGCTATTAAATACTGAAATCCCTAACAAACACCTTAGACTCACAACAAACTTAATGTTTAATTATAGCATTATATGTTTTTAAATACTCAGTGGCAAAGGGTACTTTCTTTTTATTCAATGTTATAACAAAACATACCTTCATTTACAGTATTTCATCATTTGATAAATGCATGCAACTTAAAATGTGGTATATTTCAAGGCATTTTAGGAGATTCATGTACTGCATTTATGTGTCATTTTAGCTAATGTAATAAAAATAATAATCATAATAGTAACTGAATAATTTTGGGAAACTATCAAAAACAGACAGATGCTGGCAGAGTTAGTAGAGTGAAGCCCCTCAGGAAGGCTTCCCTGTATGTCACATCAGGGACTGCAGTTCAAGTAGAAAATACCCAAGATTCTCTCTGGAGCCATGCTGTCTTAAATTTAGAATCTGCAGCAGACTATTGGCTGACTCGGACCTATAGAGGCCTTCCACTGTTTCTGCTCAGGAATTCACTCAGGCCATCACACCCTGCTTTGCTGTTCATCCTCTCTGAGGCGTCAGTGGTGGCACTTAAACAGATGGCCTTTGGACTGCAGAACTGCCCTTCAGTTGGAGGAGCTAAAGAAAAAAAATTATACTCCCCAAGAATATCTCTGGCACCATCTGGCCTCTCTCACCAGTTCTGCCACCAGTAGGTGTCCCAATTGGACAGGTTCCATGACTGAGCAAATGTATGGTCCATGAAACAGGGACAGCAAGCTTCATAAAATGCAGAGCCATCAAACTGCAAACTGTTTACACAGACTCCATTTACTTCACATAGTCACATATCATTGTGATCCTACCTTGCTCTCCTTCTAGAAAGCAGCCATTGAATTCATTAAAGAGCTTTCAATACCAATAGAAACCAATGGCTTCTAATAGCCTTGTGTATTTGCATTGACTCTCCATTGCTCATCTTCAAAAATAGCAGCTTGAAAAATCCACAAACTCTTTGCTGTCCCATTGCAAAATAGCAGCAACATGACAGATTTCAGAAACTCTGTTTAAAAAATATTCATTGAAATTTCAGCTTATGCTTTTATTTTAAAACAGGCGATTTTACAGCAAAACATAAGGGTCACAGTGACAGTCTTCCATGGACTGCAGATGGCTAACTTGCCCTTTATTGTGAGTGATCACAGCCTTGCCCTTACCACTTCCTTAATCCTGTCTGCCACCTTTTCAGCCTAACACCTGAGCACACCACATCCTCATTCTAGCTGTCTCTAAGTCTTCAGGTCCTACTTCCAACCACCAGTGAGGTTAGCACAGGAATGACAGGTGTGACATACTGGATGTTGCAGATAGAACACTTTTATCTGCCCCCCTGATGTAATCTGAAGCACCAGGAAGATATCTTTCACATGGCTGTCTGACATGTCATATTATTTTTAAATTAAAAATACTGATAACAATTGTAAGTTGAGGTGAATAAAAAGTGAATACCTCTACATGGCATCAAATTTCAATCCAGGCTTTCTTTATGTGAAGCTCCTTAGTGGTGGAACAAGCTGCCCACCTCCATCTGAACTGCTGACTCCTTCGCTGTGTTTAAGAAGGGGTTGAAGAATCTCTTTTTCAGTGAATATCTCTTTAGTTGATAATGGCTTTGATGTCAGATTCTTATTTGTAAGAAAGACTAAATAGTCTTGTGCTGTTTTGTTTGGTTTTGAGCTCACTTGTGATGGTCAACCTGTCCTGTAACACTTGTTTCAAAATAGTTATGTTGAACTCTTTTTTAAGTTACTTTGGATAAAAGTCTGCTAAGTGACTAAACGTAGATATAAAAATGTTCACCTTTTGATGTTCAAATTAATTTGGTATAAAGGTACATGGGATGGCTCGTGGTCCAATTGCCTGATTATGACGCTAATGTGGAAGATGTGTCCATAATCCATCCATAGTACTGTTTGAGACATTTGAGAAAACCACTCTTTTTTCATATTCCTTTTAATAACTGCTGTGAGAAGAAGAGACAAGAGACATGGCAAGGTTTGGGGCAGCCACCCGTATAATTCAGTATCCTGTCTGCAAAAGTCAATGATTCGTTGTTGTGTCAAGTTTACAAGACAGAGTCCAAAACAGAACTGACTTCCAGGGAAAAGGTGTGAGGCTTTATAGGAAGTTTGGGGGAAGTGATGTCGTCCTCGGGACTGGAAGTGATTTGTCCCGAGTCGAGGCAGTGGCTCCTGGTGGGATTTCCTGGGAAAGGCCTGCAGGGAACTCAGAAAGAGCATCAGTGTAAAGGGCAGACATATTATCATTCATCTCTAAGCCCTTCAGCTGCCTCCTATGCACACGTGTGTGACACTGCTTCCGTTTTTTCTAAACTCTGTTAATCCCAGGGAGTCTGAGTCTGTCTTAACTGCAACAGCCCCAAGGCAAACGTTTTCTCTGCTTGGGTCACCTTAAAAAAATTGTAAGAAATGTTTTATCCATTTTTTAAATGACCCAAGATTACAAAAATAACATTTTCAGACCCACTTAATCCATTTCAGGGCTATGGGTGTCTGAAGTTTTTCCTGGCAGCATTCAAATCCACCTCTAGACAGGGTGCCAATCAACCACATGGCCAATATGTGAGGAAAACTTGAGTACTGAGAGGAAACCCTATGAAGACACAGGGAGAATGTGCAAACTCCACCTGGATTAAGACTGGACTAAGGTTCACAACATTGTATCAGTGAGCAATTGTCACCATGCCGCCCTCTTCCCTGAAATTATGCACAAACAAAATACACATTTTGTATATACCAAATAAGCATATGCAAAATAAACATCCATCCATCCATCCATTATCCTACCTGCTATATCCTAACTACAGGGTCACGGGGGTCTGCTGGAGCCAATCCCAGCCAACACAGGGCGCAAGGCAGGAACCAATCCCGGGCAGGGCGCCAGCCTACCGCAGGGCACACACACACACACACCAAGCACACACTAGGGACAATTTAGGATCGCCAATGCACCTAACCTGCATGTCTTTGGACTGTGGGAGGAAACCAGAGCACCCAGAAGAAACCTACACAGACATGGGGAGAACATGCAAACTCCACTCAGGGAGGACCCGGGAAGCTACCATTGCGCCACCGTGCCGCCCTGTGTCCATAATGCATTTTTAAAATTTCAAGTACATTTCTGGTGTTTTATTTATATATTAAAATATCAAAATTCTAAAAAAGCTTTATCATTTTCTACAGTATTCATGCATTAACTGATTTCCCACATTTGGTCAATGGTGAATGTATTGTAGACTACTGTCCAAACCATGCTGGACTAAATTTTGAGCAATGAAGGTCATGTAGTGGTAGCACTGCTTCCTCCCAGTAAGGAGATTGTGGGTTCGCATCCTGGGTCTTCCCTGCGTGGAGAGTGTTTTCAGTATGAAAAAAGTGTCATATAAACCTAAAGAATTGTTAGCATTATGATTAATGAAAATCTATTAAAAGCCAAGTTCTGCATTAGAAATCTGAAATTTGTTACTCACTAAATCAATCTCTGAAGCTTTATACTAAAACAAGTAGCTAATTTGTTTCGTGGTAGTAGTGAGAGTATTGCGAGTCTGGAATTAAAAAAAATAAATATATGAATTGGTAAAAAAAAATTACAAAACCAACAGATTGATGACTAACTAACTATATCTAGGGTTTATTGTAGATGTTGCCAACACTGCCAAGTTGTGCTGTGGTCTCCCACAACTCTGAATTGGAGAAGCTGGCTTAAAACAGGACAGATAATCTGATATGGTAGACATATGTGTATAATGTGAACAAGACTTGTCTGGATTGGGGGTCGCACTTCTTACAGAATGAAAAAGGGTCTCACCAACAACTGAGATTCCTCAGAGGCTTTATTATATCATCATCACAATTTACAACTAAAACGCAATGCCAAATTTCATAATACAAATTTCAACACATTGCTAAAAACTGAGCAGCACTGTAGCACAATAGTTAGCACTGCTGCTTTACAGATCCACCATGCTGGATATGAATCCTATACCCAGCTCTTTCAGTGGAGTTTGAATGGTCTGTGTGGCTTCTCCTCTGAGTACTCTGGATTTCCTCTCACGTGTCCAGAAATGTGTAGGTTAGGCTAAATGGTAATTCTAAATTGAACCCAGTCTGAAAGTGACCCTGCTCTGGATTGTGATAACCTGTCTGGGGATGTTTCCTGGCTCACATTCCTGTGAGAGTGGGATAGACTCAGGCCCCCAACAGACCTGAACTGGATTAAGGGAGAATATCACGTTAAAAAAACAAGGGTTAGTGAAATTTGACAAAACTGCTAAATATAAAGTTTGCCTCTGTGTTGGATTTTGCTACAAATTTGTATTTATTCATCTTTTATTTGGAGAAAAAATATTATTTTCTATAAGTCAAACTATTTTTGTCATGAAGAAACTTGTCATCGACAAGCCAATTGTTAGCAATTCACTCTAAAATGATTTAAATAGTAAACATGACCACAAATCAAACTGATGAACTTTTAATCAATTTGACAAGAATTGTAACTGCCAGAAGCAGATGCAGATGTAAAGTATTAACATTTTTAGCCAGCTGTTTTATGACAGACAGCAGATGATGTTTGGCACCTAAAAATACATTTATTTATAGATGTTTATGCCCTTGATAGGGGCTGTTCAACGGTCTGACAGCAATGCTGTCAGTGCTACTTGATCCTCTGTCTATTGCTGGTGTTGTTATTTTTATCAAGTATTACAATTTCACTGTTTGCAGATACAGAGGAAGGAATATTTTTGTGTTATTAGTAATTGCAGATATTTTCAGTTTGCTCAACAAAAAGGAAATTTGAAAAGCAATAAACATAAAACTCTATTAAAAAGTGTGGAATCTGTTCAGCTTGATTCTTGATGGAGAAGTCTTGGGTGGTGAGGTTGCACTTTCTTTGCTACAGTCATTCATCTAAAATGGAATTTTATGAAAATCTGAGTACATTAAAAATTGAATAAAAAGAAATTATTTTGTGGTCTATAGGTAGCATAATGTAATATACAGTATATATACTGTACATATACTGTATATATTGTGACAGATTAAGGGTTTATTTAGATAAAATGCGCACAAAGCACCCTCTTCTACACAATACTCAAATAACTACACAATAAACAAACAATAAATCAATAACGATAATCCTCCTCACTCCCAGACATGTTGCCACCCTTCCACCAAGCTCAGCTCGATGTCTGGGATTACCCATGGTCCTTTTATATTCCCTGACCCGGAAGTGTGTTCAATCCCTCAGTCCATGTGATTCCTTATCACTTCCGGGTCAGATAAAAATCCTCTTCTTCATCCCGGGAAGTATGTCGTTCCTTTTGTCCATGTGACCTGGACGCACTTCCGGGTTATAGGGCATGTAGTATTCCCTGAGCCTCCCTACTGCATCCCTTGGTGGTCCCCATGGTATCCAGCAGGGCTGGTTATAAAAACTACAAGGTCCATGAGGCCCTGCTGGAATTCGGGGAACTTCCATGCTGCCGGGAGAGCTCCATCTGGCGGCCTGGGGGTATTGGCCGGGATGACTGGCCGGCCATATACCACAATATACACATATATACTGTAAATAAATATATATATATATATGCATACATACAGTACATACACACATATATATAGTAAACAATAATGCAGATTCAGATGCAGAGGACAGGAAGATATGGAATAGGGAGGGCCACAGTGGCAACCTCTAATGGGAACAGCTGAAAGAAGACGAAGAAGAAACAATAATCAAATTCACTTAAAGTTAATGTAAAAAATTTTGATTAAAGTTTAAAATGTTAATGAATTTGCATTTCACTGGAAAATGAACTTGGATGTCAACAACTGATAAAAAAGTAAGAATTAATTTCTTGCTATTTGTTTCATTTAATTAGCACACTTACTCTGATACAGTATTGGACAGGGACCAACCTTGGACGGCTCCAGGGAAAACTCCACTCATACACACACATCCACATAGGAACAGTTTAGTCATTAATTAGAGCAACTTGTAGGACGAAAACTGTTATGAGGAGAAAATGCCCACAGACACACAGAGAGACCTTGAAGCCTTGATGGAGATTTAATGCAGGACTTTAACTATTAATTACTTCGATATACTTGACCGTAAATAAAAATAAGATTAAAAACACAAGAAAATAATATGAGAGGTTGTCAGTTTTATTTCTGGTATTGCCATAACATCTAACATCAGGATAAGAAAAGTGATGTTCACTCATTTTTATGTTATATTATTGTTTTCTACACATCCATTTATAATTTAACAGAACTAGCAAGACTAGTATTGTAGGCTCAGCTAGGTCTTGTGCAAATGCGAAAGGAACGGAAAACTTTCAAACATTCATTTAGCAATGTATGCTCAAATACTCTACTGTCCACCCTTAAATAGCAAGGACTGATATGCCAGAAGAACATTTCACACCCTACACTAACCCTGGGTGTACCGGTATACATGTGACAGGCCACTAAACCAACAGACAGTTAGGGAAAACAACGGTTCAGCCAGTTCGAAACAACTTGGTGTTGTTAGCAATGCCCTAATGTTAGTTAATGGAGATATACCTGATTTAAGCAGGACTCATAGTGACATCTCAAAGCTTACCCATGGAGGAACTACTATGAGTTATGTGTGCTATCCAAATGATAACTGCCACAAAGCATTCCACTTTTCAGAGTTTGTGGAGAATGACTTTGAAAATCAAATGAGCCAGGTCACTTAGTGTTACCATGGGCTTCCCTCAACTGGTTATCTTTGGGGGAGAAGGTCTATATCAGTAAACCTACATGTTCAGTATCGGTTGGTATCACACTCCTAATTAATGATCTGGGTTGGGCGCTATTATGGTCTTAATTATGGTTATGGTTCAATTATTAGTATTGTTTCAAATAAATTATGGTAATAATTAATCCATTCATTAAGTACTAGGGTGTTGTACCGTGTTAGCCATTATACATGTAGTGAAAAGTCAAGCAAAATGACACCTTTTATTGGCTAACTAAAAAGATTACGAGGCCTCAAAAGCTTGCATATTGTAATCTTTTTAGTTAGCCAATAAAAGGTGTCATTTTGCTTGACTTTCACTCCATTCATTGATTAATAATTATAGTCTTAACTATGCTGTTATGATCTTGCACTTCCGTGGGAACTGCAAGACATGGTTGTAAGTTATCCCCTGCATGTAACATCATTTAATCACTTTTTGCAAACTTTCCATGTGTAACAAATGTTTGATTTATTTTGTATGAGTTAACTGTGGTGTGTTAGGTATTACATTAAAATAGAGCGTTGCATTTCTTTTTTTTTAGGAGACATCATGTTTTTTTGCCATGTTTCTATTGTGAAATGGCAAATTTTATATTTGTAAGGTTGTTACTGCAAATGTAAATGTTTGCTGACTGATGAAGATAATCTGAAGAAAGCTATTTAACATTAGCCTTACAAATACCAACAGTGAAAGTACTAGGGGAGAACATCATGGAAATGTGCTACACTTCTGAAAGATGTTTTTAATGACGACATAGGGTAACATGGTGCAAGGTGCTGCACCCACACAGCTCCAGAGGATTGGGTTCAGTTTCTGCTTGCGTGGAGTCAGTCATTTCCCTCTGTGAGCGTGTACATTTTTTGCAGCTCCTCCAGGATTCCTTCCACTTGTCAAAATCCTCTAAATTGAGCCCAAGTGATTGAGTTTGTTTCTGTGTGTCAATGTGTACCGTGATAGACTGGAGAGCAGTCCTGAGCTGGTTCCTGCCTTGCACCTAAGGTTAAGGCTGCCAGGATAAACTCTGGTCACTCATAACCGCGAATTGGAATAAGTGGTTTAAATAATGTATGGATGCTTAGACTTTGTAGATGAATATTGTAACTTTGAATGAGAAAGATTTAATTTAAATGAATTCAGACTTTCTTAAAATTTTGCACCATTCATATCGGTGTTTGTTTGGTGCATAAAGAAACAAAAGCAGAACAAACAAAATACAGCCCTTACTTTGCAAGTTAGAATTCAAGTAGGCACTAAACTCTGAAAACAAGAGAGGAATAAATAGTTTCCTTGCAGATATGAATTCTGAGAAAATACATCTTTAGGATCATCACCCATAATCTGTCTGGGTACAAGGCCAGCTGAGGGCTCAAATTCTTTGTGAGAATTTTAACAATATAGCATTTTTTAGAAAGGATACAATGAAGTGTACAACTAAGTGCATTGTGAAGAGCAACAGATACAACTATTGGGTCCAATACTGTGGTTATATTGCAACACCCATCTCTTGTTTAAAAGGACTGTAGATCTCTGTGGGAGAGGTCACGCACAGAAACAACATCAGGGCATCCAGGAGACCAAGAAGAGAGTTCAAAGTGTAATAGGTTACTAGAGGCTTTAAAGTATAAATTTGTTTTGTTTATCTTACATATTATAAGATAACCTGTGTCCTGCGATCACAAAGCATGTTCTAGCATACTATATATCAACTGCTAATAAGTTCAGCAAAGGTAAGGGAGAGCTAAAGCTTTGGAGATTTATAGGTTACAAAGAAGATTTTGTTCTTGTCATAATCCATGCTGCTATGTTTTAGATTAACTCCAGGGTGGGGAGAAAAGAATTTGAAGTGATTTGAAGAATTACAGTTCTGCTCACAGTATACCTGAAACTTAAATAATAAGAAATGTATCTAAGCTTTAACAAAGTGGGAAGGTAACTTAGACACGCTTATAATAAGATGTTATTTATATAAAGAGAGGACTCCATAAGCAGTGCATGTAAATTCCTTGAGCATTTTTTGGAGTGATATCTAAATGACTAACTGCAGATTTTGTCAGAGAAAGCTTATTCAGCATATTCTTTTCCTTATTAAAATGAAGCTTGTAATTATGTTCACAAAAGGCAAAACCTTCAGACAAGCTACTGTCACATCCTCAAAAAGATACATTGATGCCAAATGTTATAATCATTTATTGAAGAAAGTGATAAATGTATCATGGGACAGCACAGTGGCGCAGGTGTTGGTGCTGCTGTCTCACTCATCCGGCATCTCTGGTTGCAAGTCTGTACCTGGACTTTGGGTTTTGTCTGCATGTTCCCCTCGTGCCCATTTGGGTTTCTTACCACACACATTCAGAAAACTCTAAACTATGTGTTGTTCCAAGTGCTGTTTAGGATAGGCAGTGATTCTGAATTACAAATGTCTGTAGGTATAAAGTCATAATTAATAATCTAAGGTGAAGTTGTACCTGAAAAATTGAATTCCTTATAAATGCTGTTAGTTACCATTCTAAATGAAAAATGAGATTATGTTTTTCATTTAAGAGATTGCGCACAGAACAGATTATGAACTCAAGTATACATTATTGAAAGTGGAGAAAAACATTCTATGAGAAACGGACAGGTTTTGCGGCTCAAATCATAAAAAAAAATGGTAAGTCATAGTTCTAATTTTTCAGCGCTTTGGGAACTCAAGTTTTCCTCCAGGATGAGATGCCCTCTGTGAGGAATTTATATTTTTTTCCCCTATGTTCACATTAGATTCCTCCAGGGACTCCCGTTTCCTTGCACAGTCCAAATACATTCTGTCATGTTGATTGATGAAGCTGAACAGCCCCAGTGTTTTTCTGTGTGTTCGTTTGTGGCTTGCAATGGACTGCTGTCTTGTTCTGGGTGTCTGCCTGTCATGTCTCTGTTCTTGTCTAAGTAGGGTCTAGAAGTACCCCCCACCCCCTACCAACCAGCACAAAAAGGAACACAAATGATGGAATACATGAAAAACAAAAATGAGTATAATGATTTCTTACAGAAGTAATAACCATTTTTGTATGCATACAGATATTTACTTCCAGAAAAGAGTAAAAACATACGATATATTAATTGGTAAGAACAAGGACAACAGATGTGAGGGCTAAATTATTCTGCCCTGATTGGCACACTTTCACATTCTGAAGTGCCCAGTGGCTCCAAGGATGACTCACTTTTTTATTGGTACAACTCCAGGGTGGCCACACTCTAACAGGGCATTAACTAAGTCTTAAACTTGGGTGGCCAACACCATTGTCAGGGCCTTTTCCTCTATTCCAGCATGTCTGCCTAAGAAATTTTTAAGAAACATTCCTTCCACTCAGTTTGTAACTTGTGCTTGACTTGTGTCTGTTACACTATGATTAAGAAGCTCAACAGTTGTTATAGCGACCATAAAAGCATAATCTTCTTAAACTACAATTAATTTCAAATCCTTGGACATTACACTTATTCTGCACTTCAAAATGAGTGATACCTTTCCGAATTATAGCTCATACAAAGTACAGACTTTCAGTTGTAGGGTATATCAGACTTACAGACTGCTGTTTCTAGTCTCGTCGGCTCACACAACAGAAAATCGCAGGACACGTCACGTTTAGTGACTGAGTATGAAACTTCCAGCAGAGTCGCACTCGCCTGTTTTCCTGTCAGTCAGTAATGTGCTACCTGATGGAGATGGTGCAGTATGAAGGGTTAACAGGTACAGAGAGTTCCGTTGCAATCTCAGTCTGGTTTTTTGTTTTTTTTTTTTCCTTTTTGCATTCTGTCCTGGTACGTAAAACAAAAGACATTAGACATTTGAGCTTCTGTTTGTGAGGTGTAAAACACCCATATTCCTTATTTCTTGTCGTCGCATTATATGCATTTTTACTTTCAGATGAGCATTCATTGGCTGTCAGCTCTCATGCACACAAAATCTAACTCTACAACTAAAGCCTAAAACAGACATGTTCGCTGGGCATATCGGGCTAGATGACTGGGCCTTCACGGGAATTTGTCACCAAATGCCTCCGACTTGATAATATCATGTAAATGAAGGCTAGGACTGAAAATTGCTTGAACAGTTGGCTAATGTGACATTACCTTTAGTCTATAGCATGGCTGTGAATTCCCAACTGCATTGAGTTACTTCAAATTGCTATTAGATCTACTGTATCTAATTGTGAGGTAGTCTTCTATGTGCTCTTAAGAGAAGCCTAGATTGGTACTGGTGTGAAGTACAGAGAAATTTTCATTATTTTCAACCTTGTAACAGTATCACCATTCATTAATGCTCATCTCATCTACACTTCCCTAATAGTGACTTGTTCCCAACATTGCCCTGATTTCACTTCAAACATGGAACAAAGCCCAAGTTAGCTTCATTCTTCATTCTCGTTACATCACAGTCTTAAACCACATTCATATCTACTTGTACATCAACCTAAAAACTTTCATTTCAAAGACCAAAACCAAGCAGTAATATTAAAAGTACAACATGGCCCAGATTTTCAAAGATTTGAATGTACATTTTCTGAGAAGCATGGTGAGTATTAGCCATTGTGGGTGAACCAAATGAAAACAAGGACTAAAAGTACTAAGAGATCTGGAAACAAAACATGTCACTTACAAAAGTATGCCCTTGAGTTTTTTAAAAGTAAAACATGAAAACCTTGAAGCTTCATAAAACACATTCAAGCCTGTTTGAACAGAAAGCCATCAAACACTCTGTAGGTCTATCTTGTTTAGTCACAAAGATAGTAGATAGCTAGTAGATAGCAAGACATAGCAGGGAATTATTCACTACTCTCACAGCCAACTGCTATTTAGGACTTTACAAAAGATGAGCTAAAATCTCTAATGATAATTTCTGTGGAAATGTTATTAAATATGCTCATGTCTTATCTCACTGAATGTGTTTGCGCTTTAAATATCTGCAGACTATCAAGATGTAATACAGACAGAAGTACAAATGGTAGAATAAAAGGTGTCATTTTGCTTGGCTTTTCTCTACATTCATAATGGCTAACAGAGTACAACATCCTAGTACTATAGTTATTGTAGAAAGTCTGAGTTACAGGGTGGCACAGTGGGTAATGCTGTCACAATCTACGTAGATTCTGTGTCCTGAGTTTGAATTCTTTGCCAAATCCTTGTATGTGCGAGACTGTGTTAGCATGGATACACCCTCTAGATGCTCCAGGCTTCCTCCCACATTCTCAAACATGTTCTAATTAAGTTAATGGATGATTCCAAAATGGCCTTGTGTGGGTGAACCCTGCAATAGATTGGCGCTCTCTCCATAGGTGTCTCCTGCCTCGTGACTAGTGCTGCTGGGTTTAGCCTCCAGGCACCCAGTGGTGCTGAACTGGATTAAAAGGATTTGAGAATGTTATGTTAAGTTATGTGAAATTAGTGTCAAATTCTTGTGATGGATTGGTGCCCTTTCCAGGGGATTGTTTATGCCTTGTGCCCTATGCTTTTTCGGATAGACTCCGATTTTCCCAGAATCCTGATCAGCATTAAGCAGGCTTAGAAAACAGTACAGTATAAGCGTCAAATACAAATATAAATTTTGGAAAAGTTTAATCTATATATATAAAAGCCAAATACCACTGACTCACTCATCACAAAATCTCCCGAACCATGAGGACTTGGGACTTGAAATTTGGAATGTAGGTTACCCTTGACTCATAGGTGCTCGCTAAGAAACAGTTTTAAAAATTTCGTGGTCCAAGCGTGAAATTTCTTATAGTATTTTAGACACGTTTATATGTCTGTCCGCTTTTCACGAGAGAACTACTTAACGGATTTAGATCAGGTTTTTTTCTATAATTTGCTTGAACATTCCATTGATTTTGTGACTTTCTCATCACGTTAAGTATCATAGTTCACTTGCGGTACCAATTTATTAGCGCAAATCTGAGAGAGACTCATCGGGCTGCTGGGAGGGGGGCGGGGCCCTCCTCACCCACGTGTCTGCCTCGGAGCGTAACCTTAACTCCGCTTAGTTAGTGAACGAGAAAACTACTTAATGGATTTAGATCGTTTTTTTTCTATATTTTGCCTGAACATTCTGGTTGCTTTTGCGACTTCTCTCATTGTGCTAAGAATCATAGTTCACTTGCAGGAGCGATTTATATTTGCGCTAATCTGAGACAGAGGCTGTGGGCCGAGTGGAGGGGGAAGAGTGACGTCAGGACTAGAGAGCTGGGTAGGGCCTTCCTCACAGTCCTGTTTCACTAATACGCGGGCAAAGCCGCGGGGGATGGCTAGTTTGAATATAAAGTTGAAAAAATGATTCAAAGACTAACTTACATGTATTATTGTTTTTATATTATTGAATCAGATTAAATTGAGTCCACTTTCATGTATATGTGGTACTTAGTCCAGTGCAGATATGTATGATTTGAACATGACCTGAGTTTAAGCTCTTGAATTGGAATTACCTTTAAATTTACACACCCCGTCTAATTTCACTGTTTATGTGACCTCTGTCATATCTCTGCATTGAAAATCAATTTAGATGGCAGTACCAACTCAGCAAATGAAATGAAAGAATACAAGGTGGCAGACCTAATAAGCAAACCAATTGCTGCATGATGCGCTGATAGAAATGGCGCCCTTTGAACTTGTAATATTCTGAGAGATTCCTGTGCACAAACATTGACATAAGCAATTAATGCCCCTCATGATATTCTGAAGTTGTCAGACCAGTAGTTTGTATCAATACTCTCGACATCTCACCCCAAGTAGTCCTGACTCCTCTGTCATGTCCATGATCTGTCATAATAACTGCACTCAAAGCATCAGCTATGATTTTTTTGCATTCCATTTATGTTCCTTGCTTCCATGAGATGAAAAATTCAAAAGACATCCTGTATTTAAAGAAACGTGAAGCAGCCAGCATACTGCTTGGTGCTCGTGGTGCTCTATTTGGTCATATCTGTTTGACAAACTTGTTTTTATTGAATGACACATTCAGGCTATATATCAGTACACACTTATATTTGATTTGGATTACTTGCAAAATGAATTTGAAGAGTCAACCAAAATAAGAGATTGTGAGCCAAATATCATAAATGAGTCACAATATCTGAAACGTGAACATAGTCAAAGTCACTTTGTGCTGGAGGTTCACTTTAATCACTAACTGTGGTCCACCATTAGTTCACATTACCTGACTACAAAGGAGGAACCAGAAGAAGTGCAAACAGCAGATAAAATAGAATGTCTACCCAATATAGCCTACCTGGAAAAGACTCAAGCAATGTTGAGTGGGCATTTAACAAGGTTTCTCTTTGGCACATTCTTTCAAGACTACTATATTTTCCCCTTATTTCTTCATATGGAAAAAATGAAGGCAGTGGAAGAAAACATAAAAAAACACACAAACACATGAATGAATTCAGACCAAACAAAAATAAGCATGAGAAATACAGAAAATACAAAACTTGAAAAATGTTGAGTATAAACACTAAAACATGTTTAGAATAAACAAACCGTTTTGGCAAACTGAAACATGAGTTGAAGGACATGATGTAACAAACACAACGTGCTGGGTTTAGTTAAGATGTAATGCAACAAAAAACAGTTTAAAAGCTGCCCATGGATTTTAGTAGCTTTGCAAACTGAGTTCACTCATGCAGGAGGACCAGGTTAACTAGTGCCATTTTGTCTTTGAGATGAGAAAGGCTTCAATCTAATAAGACACAGAAGGAACAACAGTAGAAATTATAGCTTGCCAGGATTCTTTCAGTATTCGTTATTTATAATTGATTCCTAAAACTTCACCGGCTACTTTTTTTTGCCCAAATAAGCCATGATAACAAGATCATGTAAGTTTGGCCAACTGGCTCTAAACTAATTTAGCAAGACTAAACTAACATCTAAATTGTTCAAAATATGTTTATTCCTAAATATTTCAACATAAAAATATTTTAACTTTATTCTTAATGTTTGTTTGTTGTATAGTGAATAATTATTTTCTCATGGTTGCACAGTTGTAACAACTTGATTTCCTATAAAGTGCTCAAAAAGTATCATGTTTAGAGGCCTTCCTAACATGCACAGGAACATGAAAGGATGCAGATAACTCACAAGCACACTAGCAGAAAGGGTGCAGTAGTACATTGGGAAAGTACAGTGGTGAGGCAAAGTCTACATGTTCTTTGGAATTTTAATTTTTTTTTTTCTTGCATGGTTCCTATAATATGACCTGATCTTCATTTAGTCGTAATAATAGATGTGCACACAAAATGGTTTGCTGCAAAATCTTTATTTAAATTACTGTTTAAATATTCAAAGCTAAGAAAGGAAAATGAATGTGAACCTTAAAGAAAAGGGAGATTGAAGTCAGGTATTTTAAATGATAACATACAGTACATGTATATGATGGAGGTGCCCTGCTCATCCACGTTATTAGTTTTCTGATATTCACAGCAAAGCTGTATTGAAGGTCATTATAGCCTGATCAAAAAAGAAGTTTCCGAGAATCTCAAATGAGAAGTCAAGCAAAATGACACCTTTTATTGGCCAACTAAAAAGATTACAATATGCAAGTTTTTGAAGCAACTCGGTCCCCTTCTTCAGGCAAGACATAATACAGAAACTGGAATTCTCTGTAGGCTTTATACAGATACAGCATTGGAAAAACTTTACGTGAGACAGCTTAGATGTAAAAAATTAATTGACCTCTCTAGGCTAAGATTCATTTAGCAAGAGAGGAGAACAATGTATAGTCAAGATCTTTGGATAAGATAACTGTCCAACAAAGTCTTTTGAAGATTTTGATGAGTTTTCCATACAATGCTGAAGCTTATATGGCTGCAAAGACCTAAAAGAAAATGTCTATGCACTTCAGCCTCTGAGCTCAAGAAGGTGACAGAGAACTATAGGATGAGTAACACCTAAGGATAAACATGCATCACTTGCAGCTGATAATTTCTGTGCCATGAGTATATGATAAAGAAAACACTAAATAACAATAGTGTTCTTAGGAAGACAAAAAAAATAAAAAAAACAGTAATTGCTGACCATGTCAACATTGATGACACCTACCTGGATCTTCAACAGCATTAATGTAACATTGTGAACATTTGAGACAAAAGATGAACGTTTGATAAAAATGCAGTGCTAATGTCTGAAGGCATAAAAACTCTGCATACCAACACCAAAACCTGATTGTAACTGTGAGGTACAGCGGAATAGGCTGGTGTGCTACCTCAGGGCTGGGTTGGTTTAAAATTATTGCTGAAACTAAGATAAATTCTAAATTGTATCAGAATACTCTACAGAAAAATATGATGTATTTGTTTGTGATCAGATGTTCAAAAGAAATTGAGTCATGCAGTGTGGCAAAGACCTCAAAACCAGGAGCAAATCAAGGATAGAGTGGTTTAAACTGAAGTAATTATGCATTTTATAATGTCAAAATCAGAGTTCTAACTTCAATCCTTTTAAAATACTGAGCTATTATTTGAAGCAAACCATGCAAGGAAGGTTTAGGTTTAGGTTTAGGTTTAGGTTTATTTGTCATATATAGGTTAACACAGGGTCAACATACAATGAAATGTGAACGACGAGAAAAACAAGTCACTCAGCCTAGATCCAATAAAGCTAAAAAATAATTTAAAAAAAAATTACAAGTTAAAAATAGACTAGCCATATAAAATAAAATGTGTACATTTTAAAAGAAGTTATAGAGCAATATGAGTTGAATGAGCAGCAATCTCATTCAGCAAAGTGCTGAAATATAAATTAATACAAACTGTTTTGTAAAGACAAATAGGATAAAATATCTCCTAAACATAGGTCTGACCAGCAACTCTAGAAAATATTTGATTGAGGTTACTGCTGCTAAAGAAGGGTCCACGAGTTACTAAATCATAAAGTCCATAGGCTTTTTCTGGTCTTTGTCTTATAATATCAATAAGCATATAGCAATGTTTGTATTTGTTTGCACTATATGTTTCATTGACTGAAATTTCAGTTTGCACTCATTTTAATTGTATTACGTTTACTTGCTCTGTCTGAGAAATGTTATCTCTACATGTATTTTCAATTTGGAATGGTTGCATATTTATTTAGCCACTAGCTGAGCTACCCGTCTAAGATGGGTTGTAATTTAAGTAATTGACCTCAGTGTAACATTTGCAAAGTACCATCTATTGGAATGTATTTTGTAATGCATGTAGTAATAAAAGGCATTGCTACAAATGTTTGTGATGCATCATCTGTTGGAATGACAAATGCAAAGCATATGTCTCTGTTATATGCCATATGGTATGGAATTCATAAAAGCATTGTTAATGTTTGCGATGCTCCATCTGTTAGAACGGCAAGTGCAATGCATGTTATTTCTACAAATGTTTGTTATTCACCATCTGCTAGAATGACAGAGACATGGCAACTGGACAGACACACAGACACTTATCCTTTAATTAAGGTGGATTTATAATTGTTATTGCTTTCTTTACTGTTGTCAGCTTATTAGTAGCAAATGCTTTTCACTGAACTTAAAGGTATAATGACAATATATAAAATTGAATTGATTTAAATGACATCAGATTTAAATGTTATCAAATTTTAGGAGCCATTCAGAAAATTGCAGAGTTCACAAATTTTCTCTGACAATTCTCTCTTTAAATAGAGATTTCAACTTATAATAATTTGCTCTTATAATCATATGATAAAATGTAGACAGATGACATAAAGGTGATAACAGATCTCAGAAGTACTCTATCTATCTATCTATCTATCTATCTATCTATCTATCTATCTATCTATCTATCTATCTATCTATCTATCTATCTATCTATCTATCTATCTATCGTTATTTGACCCCAGGAGAAAATGTGGCTTTTTATAAAAGCTCTTTAAATAAATAAATAAGAGAGAAAGAAGAAAAGTTCTGACTTTGCAGTCCCAGTCACAATGAGGCATTATGCAGACATATTGCTTTTGGTATAAAAGAGGCCCAGCAGCGTTTCTTGACACAATTGTGCTGAATAATTAATTGGCTAAATGTACTCAGTATTAGTGTGTCAGAGAGAGATGGTGTGCAGCATTGTTCAAAATGGTACTCGGTTTTGTATTAATTCTCTCCTTTACTACTACATTCATGGTGTCCAGAGTGCTTCTTGTAACTGGGGAGAAGGAGGAGGAGGTTATGAGCACTCACTGATACAGCGCATTGCTGCACTCACCACACAACAAACCAACTCAGGATCCAGATTAGGACCCGAGTGCAGCCATGCAATGGGTGACACCTCAGCTGAGATTGCCCTTTTAATTAGCTTGTTGCTTTTAACACCACTCTTCTTCATCGACTGGGGAAAAAACTCGAAGCTTTGAATCTTGATGCCCCCACCATCTCCTTGATCTTGGACTACCTGGCCAACAGGCAGCAGTTTGTGGGGCCCAGGGACTGTGCACCTCAGGGAATTGTCCTGTTTCCCTTCCTGTCTATCCTATAAACAATAGACTTCCAGCACAATACCAGTGGTTACCACCTATACAAATTTTCAGATGACTCATCCATCACAGGCCGCATTAATAATGAAGATGAGTGAGAGTACAGGAAGGTTGTTGAGGACTTTGTCTTGTTAGGATAAACAACCTGCAACCCAACATCAGCAAGACAAAAGAGCTGGTGGTTGACTTCCTTGTGCCAAGAAGCCTCTGAGACGAGTCACCATTCAAGGGGAGGGCATGGAAGTGGTGCCCAGCTAAAAGTACATCGGTGTTCACATGGACAATGGTCTGGACAGGTCTAACAATACAGTGGTGTTGTATATGAAGGTCAGAGCAGACTGCACTTGCTAAGGAGACTCGGGTCTATTGATGTGTGCAGCCAGCTGCTAGAACTTTTGAATCCAGTGTGGTGTTCTACATTGTTGTATCATGGGAAAGCAAACTAAGCTCAAAAATGCCTGAATAAACTTATCAGGAAAGCTTGCTCCACCACAGGGCAAACCCTGAACACACTGGAAGCTGCAGTGGAAAAGAGGAGGAATGGCAAAATTGGATGCCACCATGGAAACTCCCCTCTATCCCCTACAGGAGGAGCTCTCTTGGAGCACTCTTAGCCACAGGCTCATCTTACCACGGACTGCTAAGAAGAACCTCTGGGGGTCTTTTCTTCCCAATGCTAGCAGGCAATTCAATGCTTCCACCCAATGGGTGTTTTTTTTATTAATTGATTGATTGCATGATTGGGTATGTTATCTGAACTGTGAGTCTGCATTCTTGCTTCATATGATTCTGCTGCTGTATGCATTTGAATTTCCCTATGGGACTGAAGACACTATTTTGGATAAAAAATTATAATGTCCCCTTCAGCATTCTCTAAAACTGTGCTGTTCTCTTTGCTCATGTAGGTCGTTGACCTCTGCTGAACTGAAGACATTATCATATCATGTTGAGCCAAAGGCCAAAGAGATCAAACAAGATATATGGACAAAACAACCAAAAACAGCACCTGAAGAGAAATGATAAAGTTTTGCCACCTCCAGAGTTGAAACTATACTTTAAGTGAAAGAGACACACTGCAGCTTCTGTCTGTATTTTGTACAGTAAATCATGAATCAAAAACAAATCTTGAAAATTCATTACCAAATTTGACTCTTGAGCAGATAAGAACTTTAAAGCTTGGTGACAGCATTATCTTGAAGAAGACTTTAATTTTCATGACATTTTCTCTTTTCATTAACTTAACAAAGAGTGTGGGTCTTTTTAAGAACATCATTGCTCTATAATTAGAGCCACTAACTACAGCTATATACATTAGTAAACTATGCAGGAAACATCTTCCAAGCCCAATTACCCATATCCAAAATAATTTTAATCAAATATTTTTTTTGATATTCAGAATAATGTAAACATCAGTAATATAAAGGACAACAAGAGTATAAATGAGCAAAATAATTCTACAATTCTAATCTTGTAGTTTGCTCGACATTCACTTCAGTGCATTATCATGCTAAGGTGATATAATCCTTTTGCATTCAGCAGGCTGATAATGATAATAGTAAACTCTCTTAAGTTGTACTGAAGAATGATATCTGCTTCAAAGCATTATGTTTCAGTCCTTGCAAACATTTTGATTTTGAACTATACTGCAAATTCCTTATTAAAATCAATTTTTATTTTAAGATGCATACACCAGACTAACTCACTTTGAAAGTTTACTCAATTTGGGTAGCACATATTTGCATGCTTTGAGTATCGCTTAATCTGGATGCATCTACCTTTCACCATGCACCCACTTGTGCATTGGAACCTATCTCTGACCTATCTCTCATGAACTTGAATATTTACATTCTTTCATACCAATTTCAAATTTAAAGCACCTGGGTAGTCTCCTAGAGTGTAATGTTACAAATCATGAAACTCACGCATGCTTCCTACATTTCAAAACGTTCACAGGTTTTGCTAAGTGATACGTCTGTAAAATCTTGTTTCCCTGTACATTGAAGACAGGTTTGGCAGGTCATCTATCAGTTATGCTATTACTGTTCATTCACAATAAACAGAAAAATAACAGAAACTCATTAAATATAATGCAATATAACATTCTTGAACTGTCTTAGTCTAGTTTAAGGTTGTGATGGGCTAAAGCCTATTCTGGAAGCATCAGGTGCAAGTCAAGAACCAAACCTGGAAGGGAATTAGTTCATCACAAGGCTAATTCATGCACACACTCACACTGAGCCAATTTAGAATTGCCTATTAAATGTACAAACTCCACAGAGATAGCAACAGGGTATTCAAACAAAAGATGCTGGATATGTGATATAGCAGGCTAACCATTGGATGGCCGTGCTGCCCAACTTATATGTGCATACAAAATGTACACAATGTGGGAGTATATACAGTGTATATATACTGTATACTGTGTATATATATATATATATATATATATATATATATATATATATATATATATATATATATATATATATATATATATATAAAATCCTAAGCCTAAAAGTGTAACGATTTTGTTCAACGATTTTATGACTTTTTATGTGACGTTTTTTGTCACGTTTTAAATCGCGCTTATTTTAAAACCTACATATGTATGTTTGGTATCATTCTTTTCAGAATTTATCAAACTTTAATGTGATGTTGTTAGATTTTCAGATTCTTGTTCCGTTTTTAAATTCTAAACTAAAAAATATCAAGAACTCACGTCCCCTTGAGATGAGACTTTGTGCCAAAAGATTTAACCATGCCTGGTGCCGGAAATAAAAGACAAAGAGTAGAACAGCTGCTGTACAGGCTTTTAAATGTTCGAATCGCCGTGCGAGATGCAGATCACGCAGCATGGCAGCAGCAGCAAGCCAGCAGCTGATCAACCAATGAGGGGGTTTTGGAGGAGCGACCGCGTCTCCTTGGGGTGTGTTCAGCCCCCTCTTCACAATGCGAGTAGCAGAGATGCGAAGTGGGTGGCGCATAGTGCAGGCCGGGGGAAGGGTTGGAGAGCGAAACGAGCAGATATATAGATATAAAAGAAGGTAAAGATAGGGGACTTGGACACCGCGTTTCACCTTGTTTAATGTTCATAATCAGACTTGGAATTGGTAAAGAAATGAGGCATATCAATCACTACTGATATCTAGGCTTTGCATGTCCTGTCAAGAAGACTTTTTCTCCAGGAGGAGAACCTTTCCAGCAAGTTATCTAGTCCAGAATGACATTGGACTTCCTGTGGTGATGGAATTTGTAGTGGAGTAAGTGGAAGGAGCAGATCTGACGAGTCAGGACAGGAAATTACGTTAGTAGTCTTCAGGTGAGTTCTCCTCCGTTCTAGGGCAAACAGAAATTGTATTAAACGGAGTGTCACACCCAAATCCTTCCCTGTAATCATTTCAGATATAGATACCAAGGTATATAACAGTAGAAAACAATATACTGTACCGATAGATAGATAGATAGATAGATAGATAGATAGATAGATAGAACATTATTTATTCCAAGTTTAGCTTTTACAGATGCTGAGGCATTATAAAAATATTATAACAAACATATACATAAATTACCAAAAGCAGAAGAAATGTTCAGCTTGGCTACTGATAAGAGAACAGCCACAGTCACAGTGAGGCATTGTAAAAGTGTATTACTGTAGGTATGAAGCAGCGTTTCTTGACACACTTCTGTTGAAAAATTCATTGGCTAAAAGTACTCAACGATTGTGTCTCATTGCGAGGATGTTCATAAAGCTACATGTCCCTGAATGATTCAATGACTGAGTGACAAGACTTTTCCGGCAATTGGCAGGCAGTCTAAGATAAGTCAGTATTCATTAATGATCAATCTCTTGGCTCTGAAGCCAAAAACATTCAGCCCCACCATGATGAAAATCAAAACCATAACAATGTTTTACATTTGTCAGAAAGACTGATCTTAGAACAAGTCTATAGTGAATAGTACTGTATTACATTATAGAGCAGAGTGTAGTGCAGAGAGTCCCTGCAGTATCCTTTTTAATGTGATCTTATTTATGTTTCATATAAAAATACATATGCAAAAGAATAATTATCAACATTACTTAAGGAATATCAAAAGTCAAAAATGAATTGTTTATTACTATAAAATTATCCCATATCAAAGAAAAAATACCATCCCACATTGATCTAAAGAGATGTTCACTATTTAGTTCTATCCATTTTTATTAACTAAAATGTAAATTTATTTTACCTTATTTCAGCTCCTGTAACTATAATGACATCTTTTTATTACCACTGAATTTTCCCATGCTGTCTTCTGTATTACCAATGTCCCGTTAAGAAATCAGAAGTGTCACCATCTTTGTTTATCCTGCTTTGCTCTTCACTAGTTCACAAGTCTCTCTTACTCTTGCACAATTATTTAGTTGGAAGTTTAAAATTATCACTCCACTTTATAAGTACATCATTACAGATCCACGCATTTCTCTGCTCCTATATATACCATGACATAAATTTATATAGTAAACAAGTCATTTTCAAAATCTCCATGGACTTTGATGTGTGTTGCTACATATATAATTGGAAAAATCTGTATTGAATTATAGTATCTAATGTTTAGGATTGAAACCAAATTTTAGATATATGACTCAACCTTTAACAAAAGTAAAAAAAAATTTAAGTTGTAATGTTATGCTTATAGGTTATGAGATGTTTTCTGAGATTTTCTAGGTCACAAAAACAGACTTGTTGAGTTTAAATAGTTATACTGTCTAATCATTTGTGCCAGAGAGTGGTGACATGTTTAAAGTTTATTAGTATGTGCAAGTAAGAATTTAATTGTTCTCAGTACACGTGACAATAAACCTATTTGAGGATTCTAAATTTATGTGAGTGTATGGCAAAAGGGAATGTGGCACTACTCAGAAATTATGGGATACCAAAAGAGCTTGTGCCACTGTTAGAAGACCAGTGCACGGAGTGTGTGAGTGCAATAAGAGTAGATGGTGAAGTTACTTTATGTTGCAGTAGGAGTTTAGCAAGGGTACAACTTATCTCCATACATGTTCAATTTTCTTTTAAAGGCAATTATAAGTATGGCACTGAAAATGGTTGAAGCTGGAGTGTCAGTAGACTCTAAATAGCCTAAACTTTACGGATGATATTGACTTACTTGCAGATCAGAAAAAAAAGACTTGTTTCATTTGTGCATGTAACAAGAATGGAAGAGAAACG
Organism: Erpetoichthys calabaricus; assembly: GCF_900747795.2. Taxonomy (NCBI): domain Eukaryota; kingdom Metazoa; phylum Chordata; class Cladistia; order Polypteriformes; family Polypteridae; genus Erpetoichthys; species Erpetoichthys calabaricus. The sequence goes on from NC_041394.2 coordinate 201,499,344, forward strand.
ACTACCATCTAAAGCATTTTACAACTATAAGGAAGGAGGGAGAAGTAGAAGAAGACAGAGAAGGAAATTGATCAATAATGTAAAAAAAGATTGGGTTTGAGAAGTGCTGTTGACATGGTAAGAAATTGAGTACAATAGAGACATCTTGTTAAAACCTCATCATTGATGAAAAAAACGAGAAGAACTCTGAGGAGAGTACCTTGGAACTACACATACTGTAATTGGATTAAATTGTATGGCACAGTGAAACAGAGCTTGGAGCTGCCACTTAACAGCTCCAGAGTAGTGGTTTCAAATCCCAACACCAGTAAAAGTCTGGGTGGACTTCACATATTCTCTAGTGTGCTCATTTTTTTTCTTTATGAATGCATGTGGCTTTCTCTAAAATGCCAAAGATGAATTAATTAGACTGTTTAATTATTGTGAACTGGCCATGTTTAAATGGGTGTACCCTGTAATGCAGTTTTTCTAAGAGCCTGATATTGCTAAGTTGGCTCTTGTGCCCCTGTATCAGAATAAGTGTTTTAGATAATAAATGAATAAATGGTTTGGAGAATTATGTTAGATCCTGGGTCTATATGAGTGAATGGGTGTTTAAGAGACTGGCATCCTATCCAAAACTGGCTCCGGGCAGTGCTACCACTACAGGCTCTGACTCCCTGTGATCATCCTTGAATTGGAATAAATACCCTCAGAAAAAAGACAGATTGATGGATGGTTATTTCTTAGAAAATATATTACTGGTTTACAGACAGTGGTCATCAGTGATGGACTATGTTTGTGTCTCCGAACAAAAACAATTTTAACTTGACCAAAACGACACGTCATTGTTTATACAGATGGGGAGGTGGAGAGTATCAGCCAACAGAAAAAAGAAAGTGAGGCAATTTATTTAAGTTACGTGTGTTTTGCTCAAATTACCTTCTTCATTAGACTATTTGTTGTTCATGTCTGAATACCTTTGAGGCTGCTTAATATTCTTAGTGGACTTACTTGTCTGTCAAATGTTCAATACCATGTATCCTAGTAATGTTTAATGTGTGATTTAACTCTTTAGATGTCTGGATTTTTTTCCATATTCCTAGTGCCTGCAGAAATTAATCACTGTTAGCTTTAGAACAACAGGCCTATCTTATAAGTTCTCACTTTAAAAAAAATATATTGTTTTGTAAAATAAATAATTCTCTCTCACTTGCTGCAAACTTTATGAAAATGCATCAAAATATTTTTTTCCCTGCCTTCACTGACTTTCTTTATTTATGAAATATCCTATTCAAGGGTGGCAAAAACATTACTACCTTCATAGACAATGTTCTCAATATGTGACATGGGCATTTAGGGTTTGAATTAAGCAGATGATGCTCTCCTCAAAACTGATGTGAGTGTGTACATTGATTAATGCTATATTCCATTTCAACATCTCTGTACCTCCACCAATGCGACAAAAGCCTGGGCAACTTCTTAAATTATGCATGATTTTCACCATTTATAAAGTTTGTTTGATAAATTACTTTATACTTAGAAAAATTACTTTATACTTAGAATATTATACTTTACCTGCCCATGAAACGGTCATAAATTTTAAGGTTCACTCTCTTCTTCTACTGTAGGATAGCTGTTTGAAATTCTATTCAGTTTCCCTGGCATTCTTAAGTACCACGCTTTCACAATTCCTCATCTGTAATCTGTCAAATTGACTGCCTCTAACTAGCTAATCTTCTAACAATTCTAAGAGATTCTAAAAATAGTTTTTGATTAATCCTTAGTTTTCACCAAGTACTCTAGTTGTCCTCTTGCATTCCAAAGGTATGCAAAGTAAACAACACTTAACTAGCCTGGTAAAAGTGAGAGTGAGATCCACATGACCGTCATCATCAAATTCTTCCATGAGAACCTTGAATACAATGAGGACTGATTGAGGTCATTTATGTTAGGTAGAATGCCTAGAGGGGGCTGGGCGGTCTCGTAGCCGGGAACCCCTGCAGATTTTACTTTTCTCTCCAGCTGTCTAAAGTTTTTTTTTTGTTTTTTCTGTCCTCCCTGGCCATCGGACCTTACTTTTATTCTATGTTAATTAGTGTTCCCTAATATTTATTTTGTCTTTTTTTCTCTTTCTTCATCATGTACAGCACTTTGAGCTACATTGTTTGCATTAAAATGTGCTATAGAAATAAATGTTGTTGTTGTTGTGTGTAAGTGTGCTCTACAATGGGCTCAGGGCTATAGCTGGATTAAGCATGTTGAGATGAAGTATGGATTACATCTTGTGACGATTTTTTTTCTGTCACTTATATGTCATAAATTACTTTTTATACTACTGCCACACACCTGTCTAGATTTTAAATTGTTCTTTTGTATTTTTTAGCTGTTTTGATTCTACATTTTATTTAGAGCTTTCATTTACTTCATATTGTGAAATGAACAGCCTCGACACAAACAAAAAGGTTTGGGGTAGCCACCCATATATTGTCTCTGGCTGCAAAAGAGTTTTGAAATAGCACCCATGTGCATTGAATGGAGTCCTGATATGAACTGAACTCAAGCAGGAAAGATGGCGGTTTTAAAGGGTCCACACTGGAAGTGACGTCATCCTTGTTGTGGGAACTGGAAGTGACGTCATTCTTGGCGCCAGAACTGGAAGTGATGTCGTCAGTGTGGAATCAGGTAGGATTTCCCGTGTTTTGTCTGCAGAGATAACAGAAGTAGGTTTAGTGCACCCCCACCACCCCCTGGCCTGGCGTGGAATTACCTTCACACGGTCCATTCAGTTTCCTCCTATCCGCGCATGTGTGACAATATCAATCAATCATTCTTTATTTTAAGTAGTACTCTTCCCAGAGCACAACACCACTTGGTGCTTTGTAAAGCAAACAAGACTAAAATTCGAAATAATATAATAACATACTAAATTATTCAATAGATGATAAATTACAAAGACTCAAACATAAAGAACCAACAAAAGTAATCATGAACTGATAGTACATGGGTGGGGATTGACACTGTAGGGGAGACCAAGAAGAGATACCAATACAAATATAAAATAGCCTACAGCTAGAGCCAATTTTTACTGCTAACATGGGAAAATATAGCAGTGAACAGGGACAAGGATCAGGAGAAGAAAGGTAGTCAAAGTTCAAGGTAAAGATCAAAACCAAATAAAACAAAGGATTTGTTGTCAAATTATAATGTAAACCAAAAATTAAAGCTAAAGAACTGTGTCCATTCATAATAACTCATAACCAGGAGATCAAAAATAAGAATGTCACTATGCTAAAGACGAAGGGATTTATCAATCTCAGATAGAAACAGGACGCCTGGAAGGACCAGAGGAGGGATTAGGCCTCCTCCAGACCACGAGGGGGTGACCGCCTGTGGTATAGCGGGTCCACAGCTCTCAGCAAAGGCCAGTTTTCAATAAATATTCACCGTGTTCGCGGCTTAGCGAGGGGGCGTGGTGGTTGTGTGGCTGCAGCAGTTCACAGGACGGTTTGTGGTGTGGGCATTTCTCACCTAAGTGCACAGGTGAGAGGCCGCCCGCACCTGTGATTGTTCCTGGGGCGGCTAATTTGCTGCAGCCACTATGCCCTCTCGATATATAGAAGCACGAGTCGGCTAGAGGAGAAAATGAAAAAAGAAAAGAAAGAGAAAGAAGGAACAAAGGTTGCAGGAGAAAGCAGGACGCAGGAGAGAGAGAGAGAGAGACAGCCAGTGCGGGAGAGCGAGCGACCGAAGCCAGGATCGGGAGGCCTCCAGACCGGTCGAGAGGAGTGAAGGTCAGCTGCAGAGAGAGTGTCTCGCCTGCTGCGGGGCCCAAACAGGAGAAGCAGGAGAGACGCTATGGTAAAAGAAGCACCGGGCTTTGAATTGTATTTTAAAGGATTGCTACTAGCGTTGTTTTAACCTCATTTTTAAGGACTGTTTTTCTGTTGTTTTTTTAACCTCCACGTGTTTCACTCGCTTTTAATGGATTATTTATTTAAAGAAGATTTGTGAATCAATGCAGCTTATTTATTTGGACATTATTTTGTTCTGTTTAATAAAAGCATTTGACACTTTTTTCACCATCCCCTTGCTAAGTTGTTGCCTCACTGCTTAGCTCATTGGTAGCATTACCGACGGTGACGGGTTCAAGGGCTCCCGAACAGCAGATGGGAGTCGAACCCGCATTGTCACACCGCCTTGGTGGCTATGGGGACCATGGGAAAGGAGCTTGGAAGCTCAACCCTATAGGGGCCCGTGGTTACCGCCATTGGGCGCCCAAATGCCAGAGGAGCCCTGGCCCTCAGCACTTCCGCCACACCCGGAAGTGCTGGGGAAAGAAGACCAGGGTCACCTGGAGTGCTTCTGAGTGCGCAGCCTGTACTTCTGCCACACTGGGGAGTGCCAGCAGGCGCTCATTGGGAGGCACCTGGAGCACGTCCGGGTGGGTTTTAAAGGGGCCGCCTCCCTTTATTCGATGGCTGGAGTCGGGAGGAAGAAGGCAAGAGCTCAGGAGGAGAGGAGTGGAGGCGGACCTAAGAGGCAAAGGCATTGCTGAGAGGCCTGGACTTTGGGGGAGTATTGGGTTGTGTGCTGTGTTTCACTGTAAATATAAATAAACGTGTGTTGGGCTTTATACCTAAGGTGTCCGCCTGTCTGTGTCCGGGCCGTACCCCACACCAGTTAGTTACGCAACATAGTATCCATGAGAAAACAAAAACAATGCAAAATTATTCTAACAACATCAAATAAATATTAAAGTGAAAAACTGTATTAAAAAATGCATATCCTCCATGATTCAAAATCTTAAATCATTGAAACAAAACTGAAAAAATATGAAAGACAGTAATAAAAAACTTAAACATCAAACATCATTATAACACAATTAAAATTTAAGCAAAAAAAGGTGATTTTTCATGAACAGCTCTAAGAAGAGTTTTTCAGAGATCAGGGATGATAAAGCAAAACCAACACTGGCTGAGAGTTGCATAATGAATCTTTCAGCTAATGAGAAAGTTATAATCAGACATTTTCAGAATTCATGCAAAGGTGTTGGAAATAACAAGTTTGCAACTCCGTGCCACATTTTTGAAAAAAATGCAGCATCATGCAGGAAGTCAGTGCACTGAAACTAGACAAGGAGTGATGTGTTCCTTGTGCTTTGTTTATATCTGAACTGTAAGAGCAGTAATTTGAACTTGTTTTTTGACGTTAAACATTCTGTGCAGCTTTCCAACTAAGAGCTGATGAAGGAATAAGGAGGAGGAGAAGAAAGTGGAGGAAGAGAGGAAGGGAGAGGTTCAGATTACTGCAGAGGCTGGTAACGGTGGACAAAGAAGAAAAGACTTTAGAAGACAAGATTTAGTGAGAGTCAAGCTTTTGGGTTTGAAATAGAAATCAATTTCAGAAGTTTTAGTTAAATTATTTCATTAACAACTCTATATTATTTCATACTATTTTTAGGTTTTAACATACTTTTCACAATTCTTTGACAACATTTCTTTGCTATTAGTGTCACGCATGTACTTCTAAGAATCACGTTGCTGGCTCTGATCAGGTATGCGGTATCTACTTGGGGGTGTTTGTTGCTAACTGTCTTGTCTATCCCTCTGCAGCTCAAAGAAGACGGCGCAGAAGGGTGGTCTACCACAAGACGTCATTCCTAAAGGTCACAACCCTTCCAGTCTGTAGGATATAAAAATGGCCGTTCCATGGAAGGAAGTGTCTCAAATTGTCTTTAACAGGATGGAGCTCCCCAGTCAGACCCAGTAAAATAGAGGCAGAATGGCTGTATCTTTGTTGTGTGTTACTGCACCTCTGAGTATATGTTTATTTCTTTAAAGTTTGTTGCCTTTTTTGCTGCTTCTTAACTACACCGGTTTGTCAGGTTTCAAGTCACTATGTTCCATGCTAGGAATGAATTTGTTTTACACAAAACATTATAAGTAAATGACTGAAGGAAACTGTGCATTAAATTCAATATGTTTTTAAACTTGTATGTTTAAAAACTGAAATCTGCACAATTAGAAATAAGAGAGGAAATTGATCAACATAGTTAACATAAGCCAAAGCATTGGTAGTTTGGAGTGGCATCGTAAAAGTGGTACTGTTAACAAGATTAGGAAGAACGGTGTAAGTTTGGTATATTAATGTCCTCTTCAAACAATTTAAGAAAATACCTTGATTTCAAGAGCATACTCCATTTAATTAAAACCACTGAAATCAGTAAAATGCTCCATCAGTCCATCCATCCATTGTCTAATCCTATCCATCCTTCCACCAAACATAAAATCAGCTTAATTCATTTCAGTTGTCTAAACTCGTTTAATCCAATTAGAGGGTCATGAGAATTCCAGAGTTTCAGATTCTTCCCAAAATCAAAATACCTCATGGTGTATGGCTGTCTGCCTTAATAAAAACAAATGTAATAACTACTTTCAGTCCAAAATCCCACCTTCTGACATATCAAAACAAAAAAAAGGCTAGAAAGATAAATTTGCATCTGAGAAAGGAAATTTTAGTGTTTACATTTCCGTTATGTACTTTTGAAAAAGTAGGAGATGAGACACCTGATATAATTAAAAAGAGCATTGACCAAAATGTAACAATGCATGGTTTGGGTAGAATGTCTTACCTTTGTTCATATTTTAAATGTTAATTTTCCGCCTAAATGCTGTAACATAATCACTAAAAATGTTTTTCCTATACATAAAAATAAGCTTTTTTTTCTGCCGTAATTCACTACTATACATTGGTCTTACTGCATTCTCCATACTACATACTGTATTTGAGAAAATGTTTGCTATCTCCTTGTATTCTTCTTGTGCAACCTAAACTACATATTAATGATGCTCATGTCTGAGCCCTAACTCTTCTTATGAGATAAACATATATTTTTGACTAGGTGTGAGGGCTAAAGCTGTGCACCTGCTACCATTTGCCTGAGGCTTGGTGTTAAGTAATTTCTTCTTATCTTTCATTTACATTTTCCGGTTCCAGTCCCATACAAGTTGCCAGTGTTCAGTATATAAAGGTGTTATGGTCTTTCAAAAGAGGGAATACAATGTTGTGTCTTATTGGACAATGATTTCACTGATGAGAGGAATGTGGCCAGTCTGGAGGTGCTTTGTTCTGGAAAAATCACCATGGCCCATGAATAGACAGGGAGTCCCTGGTTGTGTTTAAGAAAAGTATGTTTATTTATTTATTTAATTGTGACTATTCACTTTATTGCAGATAATTGAAGTCTCTACTGTATTGTTTAGTCTCCTGGTGCTTTGTTTTAAAACAGCTCTATAAAGAACATCCATCCATTGTCCAACCTGCTATATCTTAACACAGGGTCATGGGGGTCTGCTAGAGCCAATCCCAGCCAACACAGGGGATAAGGCAGGAACAAATCCCTGGGCAGGGTGCCAGCCCACCACAGGATAAAGAACATCAAATTCCTTAAATTAAGCCTTTTTTAGATTATCCAAATAAAATGCAAAAATTCTTGTGTTCATGTCCGTCTGTCTGCCCACACAAAACAAGTAGGCTCCCAGCTGGCAGATTTCATTGAAGTTTGGTACGCTTATTCTTCAAGGGAAATTATTAATAAAGTTGAGATATCTCAAATAGTACACACAGCACACATTTTTAGAAATTTCAAAAACAAATTTTCAGAATTGTCTTGCTAAAATAAGGAACACTTCTGTGTAGCCTCCATTACTTATTAATTTATAAAACTGTTTCACAACTACCTTGTGAGAAGTTATGTGAACATGTCCAATAGCTGCTCCTGATGATAAAACAAATCCCTAATACATATTTTTGATGTACATGCAGGCACATTTCATTAGAGATTTTAATTCTATATCTAGCAAACTGTTCAAAAATGTATTTTTAAGAAATTTGAACTAGGCAAAGACCCTCCACAACCAGCAACTAAAATTAGCACCTACAGTATATATCAGTCTTTGCAGTTTTTCACTTGAGATTGAATCTATTTCAGCCACCATAAGTTCATTTGGGCTTGGTTCTTAAAATGCTTTTAAAAATATATATTTTGCATGCTCTACTGACACATGTAATTGCATTTTGGATGCTATTAATTGCTATTTTTGAATGTGACTCATCACTATAAAAACATTAAATAAATATATAATGATATTTCTGTCTTTAAGTAAATAAGGACAAAGTAAAAATTCTCCAGATTTCAAACTAATTCCCCAAATGCACCTGAACGTTACAGCCTGCATATATTTATTGACTTACTTATATGGCAATTCATGTGAAACATACACTAGAAACTTCAGAGCAGCTTTGATTGATGCCAAGCCATTATCTATGTGGGACATTTTCTGCTCACAGGCTGGAATAAAGAGAAAAGAAGAAGCAGTCACTGTCTCAACTGACATTCACTTATAGGGGTTTGCGTTGTCTTCTCTAACAATTTTGCTTAGTCACTTGAAATCTGTAAAACTCTACTGTCAATAAAAGGCTGAAAATGTTACAAAGAGCCTGTAATGGCAGCAGAGAAATGATATACTGCAATCTATAAAATAATGCATTTTCCATTAATGTAAATTATCAAGGTAAAACAAAACCATGCAAATCTAAAATACATATGAATCATTTTTAAAAGTAAATATGTTTTTCAAAGCTCTCCATGAACTATGCTTTTTTAAGTTCCTATTATGCAGTTTCCATGGATACTTACACAGACCTAGCAACAGATAAGAGAAAGAAAAAAGACCTCTGCAAATAGGATATCTACCAGCAATTTATTTGGCAATAAATCTTAGAGTACTGTTTTTTCTCTGATAATTTGGAATTTTGTGCTGTTTGGTTGAAACCTTTCTTTACAAAATTGCCCATTCCTTACTGAATAAAAAGTTAAGTTACATTAAAGCAGCATTTAGCAATAGATCTTTATGTGCCACTTTGGTATTTTATATCAGTGTAGAGTTAGACTTTCGAATATAGCAAAAGCAGGCACAGTACAGGTACTGTATTAAATTATCTGGCATTCAGGGTAAAGCCATAATTCCAACTAGAAAGTTGTTTTAGTTCTAATAAATTAAACAAATATTTGGAAGTGAAACCTAAAAATAAAGTTAAATATTCTAATAGAAAAAAAGTTGTGAAAGCTCAACAACTAATTCCTGCTCTTTCGAGAAGTGATCTTAGAACAAACCCATCTCATACTTGTAGGACTTTTTATATCCTTAATCTAAAACATAGGATTTATGCATCCTGCTACAGTGAGCACCTGGGCTCCTGCAAACAGTGAGCACATAGTCTCTGAGCACACACCATACTGTAGCATCTTTGTTAACTAACATTTACGCCTGTTTTCCACCTATATTACAAAACGAGTTGTGTTACCTTAATTGGTTATTTCAGATTGGCCATGCGTGAATGTGGGTGACTTTTTGTATGGGTGTGCTCTCTGATGGACTTTCATCCTGTCCGGGGTTGGTTCCTGCCTTCCACTCAAAGATAGGCACTGCAACTCATTGAGCAGGTTTGAGAATATAATGATATGTAATTCATTATTAGGAACATAAAAACAATCATTAATTATTATACTATTTCAACACTTAATGCACCTAGTAAGCACTTCTGCAAAACATATGTATGGGGATGATTTCTACCAAAAGCCAAAAAGATTTCAGCTTTTGAGATGGTGCAACATACTTTGAATGTCATATGATATAAAAAACAACCAATAAGACGTAATGTTACTCTCTCTTAATATCACATTGGAATAAGTACATGTTAATCATTTGGAAGATGATCCAGACCTGTTCAATGTGTGTAACTTCTTCGACTTGAACAAAAGGAATCATGCATAGAGAATTAATTTTGATTTCCTTCAAAATGTATTAATTGTATCTTTACTCCTACAGCTAGCCTTTATCTACAATGATTTATTGGATTCAGTCACTTAGCAACAAAGAAACAGACACAGATAGAGAAACACACACGTGAAGTGCTTGTTATTTTTTTATGTATTTATATTTTTGACATACCGCTTACAAAAGATAAATGCCGTTTAGGGTTTAGCGGAGGATCACACCTCTCTATTAGACCCCCCCCCCCCCAAATCTCAGTAACTTACAATTGGCAATAAACCTTCCCATTGAGGTCAGTTGTTTGTATATAAAATTGAAATACATCAGGGGAGTGGTTCTCAAGTTTGACGGTAACAGCTAGAAAAATATTTTTATATAGAGGAGAGTTTATAATATAAAATAGCATATTTAAATTCATACCTGGTGGCATGGATCATGGACTATCTTAAAGACAGACCTCAGTATGTGTGTCTCGGGAACTGCAGATCTGACATTGTGGTCAGCAACACAGGAGCGCCGCAGGGGACTATACTTTCTCCAGTCCTGTTCAGCCTATATACATCGGACTTCCAATACAACTCGGAGTCCTGCCACGTGCAAAAGTTCGCTGACGACACTGCTATCGTGGGCTGCATCAGGAGTGGGCAGGAGGAGGAGTATAGGAACCTCATCAAGGACTTTGTTAAATGGTGTGACTCAAACCACCTACACCTGAACACCAGCAAAACCAAGGAGCTGGTGGTGGATTTTAGGAGGACCAGGCCCCTCATGGACCCCGTGATCATCAGAGGTGACTGTGTGCAGAGGGTGCAGACCTATAAATACCTGGGAGTGCAGCTGGATGATTAATTGGACTGCACTGCCAATACTGATGCTCTGTGTAAGAAAGGACAGAGCTGATTATACTTCTTAGAAGGCTGGCGTCCTTCAACATCTGCAATAAGATGCTACAGATGTTCTATCAGACAGTTGTGGCGAGCGCCCTCTTCTACGCAGTGGTGTGCTGGGGAGGCAGCATAAAGAAGAGGGATGCCTCACGCCTGGACAAACTGGTGAGGAAGGCAGGCTCTATTGTAGGCATGGAGCTGGACAGTTTGACAGTTTGACATCTGTGGCAGAGCGACGGGCACTGAGCAGGCTCCTGTCAATCATGAAGAATCCACTGCATCCACTGAACAGTATCATCTCCAGACAGAGGAGCAGCTTCAGTGACAGACTGCTCTCACTGTCCTGCTCCACTGACAGACTGAGGAGATCGTTCCTCCCCTACACTATGCGACTCTTCAATTCCACCCGGGGGGGTAAACGTTAAAATTATACAGTTATTGTCTGTCTGTATACCTGCATTGTTATCGCTCTTTAATTTAATATTTTTTTTATTAGTATGCTGCTGCTGAAGTATGTGAATTTCCCCTTGGGATTAATAAAGTATCTATCTATCTATCTATCTATCTATCTATCTATCTATCTATCTATCTATCTATCTATCTATCTATCTATCTATCTATCTATCTATCTATCTATCTATCTATCTATCTAGCATTCTCACTCTTACTAGTCACCAATTCAAAGGATACTCACTTCTTTGAGGATGGGGCGGGAAAGCCAGAGTACCTCAAGAAAAACCTATACAGATATGAAGAGAACATGCAAACTTCATGCAGACAACAAACTGATATGTCATTCAAACCTTTTACTTCAGTACTAACCATTGCGCCATTGTCCTGCCATTGTCCTGCCCAGTTTCTAGCAAATATACAGTGTCTTCACTTAGGCTGTGTAAGTGAATAAGTGTGTAGTTTATTCATTAAAGTTAACATTACAAAAAAACTAATTTTTAGTCCCAAGAATGATGTGTTGCTTTAGAACCTATGTTAATTTGTCACATAAGCTTCTGTGTACAATACCCTCAGGTAAAAAAAAAATTAAATAAACTACAAACTACATACAGTATGATGTAAACAAATGATAGTCACTAAAAGTGTCTTGAAGGAGGTCAAACAAATCTGATGATGGAAGTTCATGTCTATTTGGTAGATGTTCTAAGATTTTGGAGTGGAGATGGAGTGTGGGGACAAGCATTGTCACACAATAAATAACAGAACTCCTTGTGACAGTTGTCTTTTGAATTACAAGCATCATTGCTCTTGTATTAGTTTCCTAAACAACTGTGTGCATAGCAATTCCTTTCTCCGAAGCAAGAGGTAAACGGAGCTGTGATGTGGAAAGACAACTGAACAGAAAAGTCTAAATATGTTACTACAATAGAGATCAATGTTGTGCTGGTCACTGGTGAGTGATTTTTTTTATAAACCATTGTATGCAGTGGCATTTTTGACATGAAAACTCTGGGTGGGGCCATACCCGAATCTCCCTGTATGTTTACAGACTTGTCTACTGTTTACATAAACTTAATGTATGTACATTTTTTACTAACAATTATCGAGACATGCAAGTTTACACACCTTTCATATTACAGAAAATTAGACAAACAATGGGATGCAGGAGGCCTAGTATGATTCAGTTTTCATGAGAGTAGATCATTGTCATACTCTCTGACTTCATCATCCTTTAATCAAATAAAGTAATATAGATTTAAAGCTGCATCAAGTTAAGAACCAAATGTATTTAGGTGAAAAAGAAAAAATGGAAAGAATCTGCAAACTACAAATACTGCACAACTCACACTGCACACTGTACGTCCAGTAGCAGCATTAACTACCATGTGGCCTAGTATTTGATGATCAGCACAAAGTGAGCAAACAAGTAAAACATTATTCCCACATAAAGACCTGTTCTTTTGGCACCAGGACTCTGTACTTTCTTGAAAAAGGGACCTCAAACCGCTGGCTTCTTTTCCATAAAGTTGAAAGAGCACACGGTGGCTTTTTAAAAGTTTACGCTGTAATTCTTAACAATGGATGAAAATTAAGATGCACTGCATTGTCTGGTGAATAATATATTCCTGATTTTGATTTCCTTCCTTACTTTTTTTTCAAATTACTGTGACTATTATGTGCAGCTGATAAAATGTTACTGGACATTTTGTACCTTTTTGCTGGAGTGTATATCCTGAACTGGGAAAGGCCTGATCCTCATTTTAATGTGGGTGATGACCTTCAAACCCCTTCACTAAACTGAATGGTTCATGGCACACCCATGGATACAGAGAACACTACAGGGCCAATTGCTCCAGCTCCTCAGTGAGAAACATGTTTGCAGCACCTGGAACAAAAACAATTTCACGTACTACAAATAGCAGTATTTTTCTACATAAGAAATCAAGTTGAGCATATGATAGAACAATAAAGAAAAATTGCATAAGAAGACAAACTTAAGGGTTGTTTTAAAATTTAATAAGTTGAATTACTGAGGGAATCTTAATATAATTTTAAACAATATGTGATTGGTCTTTGCCCACTGACCCTTAATGCACAAATGCCACAGCTTGGATACCCAGATGAGCAATACAACTAAATTGGTTAGCCAAAATGTCACTATAAATGTACAATGTCATGTTTCAATGTTTTAAATTAATTTATTGTCCTTACAAAATTATGAAAATACCATTTTTGAGGTTCAGGGAATTCAGTGATTACTTTTTTTAATTTCATGAATTTTTAAGAATGTTTAATTCAAAGTATGTTCTCTCGTTGTGACATTTTGTTGTTTTTGAGCACTTCCATTTTTTGCCTTTGTTTAAGCTGCTGCAGGGTAGGACATAATTACCATAAAGGTGTAAAGGTCACTGCTGTGCACTTTCTGGTTGTCCAAGTTTACGGATTTATCTGAAAGAACAGCATGAAGCTTGTAATAATCATTCTTGAATTTGACTTTCGTATTTTGTTTTGGTTTGGTTTACACTGTCTTATCGTAATTTTTGCCTTATATCTTGGGCTCTATTAAAAATACATTTTTGAGTTATTTCCAATGAATTTAGTTCTATTTTCCCAGTACTTCCCATCTCCTGATCCCTAATTAATACTTTCCTAAGACTGCTCCTTTTTGTGCAGTCATTACAAACAGTCACAACCAATCTCTGCAAGAGTTCCCTATTTCTCTTAAATGAAAATGCCAGTATTCTGTCTAAGATTAACCATACCCTTCTCAGCAGTACACAAAGAATACTTCTACTGATGGCTTGGCTGTTACAGTTAGGGAATATTGTCTTTAAGAAAGATGTATCTGTTTATTTAGATGTTATATTTTTTCTGGTATTTTTATACAAAGGTTGAATGCAGCAATCACACTGTGCCGAGTGCATGCATGTTGAAAATACTTCAGGTCAGGTCAGGTCAGGTTAAGGAACATACACTGGTAAAACACATTGATGAAACAGCTCAGGATCCTAGATGGCAAGCCTCCAGGCAGACACACAGTCCAGTCCCACCCTCCAGAAATGACAATCTATCTGCCACAGCCAGGTGTTACACGGGTGTCCCCTTGGCCTGGTCCAACCGCTCAGGTCCTCAACAATGAGGATCCTGCAAGCTGGATCACCCTCAGAGAATCATGCCACATTGCCATATCATGCTGGAGAGACAAAATGTTCCATGCCCCAACCTAGATGGGCCACCTTAAATTGGGTCTCAAGTGCTGCTGAGCGACACCTCACTATGACACCAGTTCCAATCCCCAACAGGCCTGACCCCATTGGCTCTCCGACGGTTTTGACTCTTCTGGGGATGAAGCTCCTGGGGGCTTTCCCCCATCCACTTAATAATGCGAGCAGCCTGATAATACTTCTCCATATGAAATATTAGTAATCGATAAGGTTTGAGTGTTTCAGTATTTTTTTTTCATTTTCTTACATGTTACAGTACCGCCAAAGTTCATTTATTTGAATTTAGGAAACAAGAACATCTGTAGGAATGATTATGACTTGAAAACAGATATGCGTGGGTGTGTGAATGAGTGAGTCCTGAATCGGACTGATATCATGTGCAGGGTTTTATTGCATCCAGAGCTGCCTGGGTAGGTTCTGGTTCTTTGTGACTTTGTACTGAACTAAGATGGTGTGAAAAACAAAAAAAGCTTGTACACAATGATGAATTTGATATGTGCATTGTCTACTGCGAAAAGCCTTCCAACTAAAGAAGATGTCATTCATCTCCATCCTGGTAGACCTGAATTTAGCCAGGGAAGCTACTATCACTAATATGTCAGGAAATAGTGAGAGAGCCTAAGAGGTAAATATAAATTAGATTTGATAAGAACCGGACTTAAAAAAATTGCCTTTGTAACATCTAATTCTGTACCTGACAAGTAATCAATCTACTGAAAATTTGAAAAAGACAAAAAAACTTGGTAAATAAAATACTAATGGTGAATGTTATGATGATAGCCAAACTTATATTCTATAGAACTTTTTTTATACAGTATACGTCTGTATATTGCAGGCATTGCCAATAATAACACACATTTTACACTCCACTCCACAGTCTATTGCCTGCTGTTTGACTGCTTTAAATTGCTAAAGCAAGGCTTTCAGTTAATTCACTCTAAATTCAAGTTACAGTGCAGTCAATCACTTTGGCAAATGAAATTCATTATTCTTAGTATTGTTCATAAGTATCAGCCCTGTAGTTATTCTCTACAGTTGGTATGAATTTTATTACCTTAGTCATGGGATAGAAATACAGAATGTGTCTCAAAAAAAAACCATATTGCACCTCTGTATGATGGTGAATTTTGTTTCACCTCGTTTTTTTACCTTATGCCCATTGCTATTGGGGCAGGGACCAACACCCTTATCCGGCTCAGATAAAGGATGGATAGGTATGTAGCACTAACAGTGTGCTATTGCAGTGTGAAAGAATCCATCCATCCTCTTCCCAGCCGCTTCACACTCAGCTGCGAACCAATCCAGAGAGAGCTGAAGATCATGGCCTGATGAAGCAAACAGGACAACATCATCTGCAAAAAGCAGTGACCCAATCCTGAGTCCACCAAGCCGGACCCCCTCAACACCCTGGCTGTGCCTAGAAATTCTGTCCATAAAAGTTATGAACAGAATCGGTGACAAAGGGCAGCCCTGGCGGAGTCCAACTCTCACTGGAAACGGGTTCGACTTACTGCCGGCAATGCGGACCAAGCTCTGACACCAATCGTACAGGGACCAAACAGCTCTTATCAGAGGGTCCGGTACCCTATACTCTCGGAGCACCCCCCACAGGATTCCCCGAGGGACATGGTCGAACGCCTTTTCCAAGTAAACAAAATACATGTAGACTGCTTGGGCGAACTCCCATGCACCCTCCAGGACCCTGCTAAGGGTGTAGAGCTGGTCCACTGTTCCGCGACCAGGACGAAAACCACACTGTTCCTCCTGAATCTGAGGTTCAACTATCCGACGGACCCTCCTCTCCAGAACCCCCGAATAGACTTTTCCAGGGAGGCTGAGGAGTGTGATCCCTCTGTAGTTGAAAGTTGTAGTGTGAAAGAATTCTAAGAAATAATTAGTATTTCACTGTTATTTATGCTTTAAAAGCGAACATCTGTGAATTTTGCTCTATTTTCATGTTTATATTTAGATTTAGCTTACATTAAGGCACATGTGTAGATGAATTTTAGCTTGTACTAGGAACATGTAATTGCTATTGGACTTTTAAGACAAGATCCCTTTAAATTGTAAACAGGCTAAAAAACAATATAGTGTACATTTGAAGGTCAAGCACAACATCTTACATATAACTAAGAATTTGAAAGAATATTCTGGGTTCAAAGAGAAAAAGAGAGGAAAGGGGCATATATGTAATTCATTTACTAATCAAAGTAGTTTTTGTAAGTAATATAGCAATAAGATGATAAAAAATTACAACCACCATACCTCACTTGCTTGCTCACTCACTCACTTGAATTCTGGTTGTTGGTGTATCACAATAGTTTTTTACATCTTAGTGCTGTCCTGCCATCACACCAACCAGCCTTTGGACATTCTCCCAAAACCAAGCCTCCACTACAGAGCTGGAGAGGCAAAATTAGAATTGCAAAGCAAAAACCTGTCCATATTCCTGTTGTGCCTGGGACACTTTGCATTCCCATGTCTTAAAAGTTGTTTGTTTAAAGAAGATAAAATAAGCTTAGAAGGTCAAACTAAGTGCTGTGTTCTTCTAATGTTAGAGTATTTTTCCTGTGCTGTGTGTTTGAGGTGTGTTTTTTTTGAGACTAGGAATATGAGATAAATTTGTTTACTGGTCAGTGAGTATGTGTTCACTGAAACATTCAGTCATATGTGCACACCCTCTGAGGGGTGTGAACTCAGAACCTACTGTGTCCTTCCCAAGGAACAGCAAAACACAAGCATCATAGCCAATTAAGCTAAAGGTGAACTGACTATTACTGCTTTGAATGCAAAGTAGTGACATTACTCTTTCTATCACATTGTTTGTAACAGGTTCATTTGTACAGTATATCCATCATGGTATACCTGGACAATAAAACAGCTATGTTGGTGTACTGAATATGCACTGAACTGTAGATTATAGCTCAGAATTTAACACTGTTGTGCTTTCATAGCTGATCACCAAACCCCTCAATTTAGGACTTAGTCCCACCTATTATAATTGAATTTTTGAATTCCTAAATGGCAAACACCAGTATGTGCAGATTGGCAGCATCATTTCCTCCAAGGTACTCCACTGGGTAGTGTGCTTAGCAAAGTGTTGCTTGTTGGTTAGATACTTAAATAACGTATAACCTACGTTCAAATATGACTATGCCACTAGATACTCTTCCAACTCTGTCATTAAGTTTGCTAATGGCACCACAATCCTATATAGACCTGAGCACCACCAATAACAAGATGAAAAGAGACTTGCCTTCTGATACAGTCAAGCATTGATAACTATGTCTCCTTTATTGCTGATGATAGATTTCAGAAAGTAGGAAGCAGATCACACTCCTATTTAAATTAGAATGGATGCTGCATACAATGTGAGTAGCTTTAAATTTCTTGAAATGATCATGAAAATTGACTTGAACTGATGACAACATAGATATGTTGTGACCAGTTCAAGTCAATTGTGATGATGCCTATCATACCATCAAGAAGGTTCATCAATGCCTTTATTTCCTTTTTTATGGAAATTTTTTGTATGTCTCATGAAAGTCCTGATGTCTCCATATACGCTCACCAATTTCTGGGAATGCCTGGATAATTACTTATGCAAAGTGCTTTCTGTTCATGACATATACTGTGTATCTCGCATTGCGTCAGCACTCTTGGACCTATCCATTCAAGTCTGGAAAAAAATTCAGGACTGTTAGAAATTGAACTGCAAGACTTAGGGATTCATTCAATTGCCAAATATTCTGTCAAGTACATGAATGTTTCCTCTGTATATATTGCATGAACAGCATATACTACATTCAATGTGCGATATGGTTTCCTTGTTCTTTATTGTATGTTATTTGTATTGTACAACATTCAGATCACAATTTCATTCTACTATGTATACAAGACAATATATTTGAACGTCATAATTGGATTTTACTTTTAAAATTTTCAGTATTGGCATTTTTGTCATTAAAATAATGGTGGGAACATGCAGAGCAGGAATATAGACAGTGTCAGAAGGGAAAATGCCATCTTGAGAAGCCATGCTGATGGTGTGTGTAAGTATGAGAGAAAGAGAGAGACAGAGAGATGATTGAGCACTTCAAGAGCAGAACTTCGGAGACCCGCCCCTCTGTTACATGGATGACGTATGTGTTGATGCTGTTGTCACTGACCCCAAGTAAGCATTATGAGTGAGATTAAAAGATATCTCATTATCACATACTGAACACCAAAAGCAGAAGCACAAAACAATATTCATAAAATTACTATTTTTTCATTGGGAAAAGTGCCAAATTGTATTGTACATAGGTAAAAAACATAATTTAAGACAGCAAGATGTACATGTTCCTACACTCTTTCACAAAAATCAATCAATGAGTTGCTTTAAAGGACTTCAGCCCTGGGAGAGACTTTGATTTACAATATATCTTTTAACTCAGGTTTTTTTACATTTTTATCATTCTTTGTCCAAAAGAGGGAATCATATTGTTGAATATACAGTACATGCCAAGTATTAATGTTTTGCAAACTGTAACCTGTATTATAACAAAGCTGAAATCCCTCTCTCCTTCATAAGATTTGCTCTAAAGCTAAAAAGTAAAATTTGTAACAGCACATTAAGTTGAATGGTGGGACAGTAGTTAGCACTGCTCCCTCATGGATCTAGTGTAATAGGTATGTACCAAGTCCTTCTCCATTTGGAGTTCCCACATTCTCTCTCTGTTATTGATTTTCCTCTGGATGCCATGATTTGCTTCCAGCATTCATAAGGATGTGCATGTTATTAGTGATTGATAGGGACCTGCAAAAGACTGATTCCCTGTCCAGTTCCTGCCTCATGACCAATGTGGCTGGGATAGGAAGAGAAAGGCAGAAAACGGGTTTAAGAAATTTATGTTTTAGCTGAAAACACTAAAAACAAAAGAGTTAAAACATCTCTCGTCTCAGCTGATTGTAGTGTTTCCAAACAAACCAATCTAAGGTTTGCTACTGCATAACTTTAGTTTATCCATCCATTATCCACATCCTAACTACAGGGTCACGGGGTCTGCTGGAGCCAATCCCAGCCAACACAGGGCGCAAGGCAGGAAACAAACCCCAGGCAGGGCGCCAGCCCTCCGCATAACTTCAGTTTAGTTTTCCTTTATTATTTGTTAAACTGAAGATTGTTTCAGGTTAAACTGCACTGATTCATCCATGAATTAAAAAAAAAAAAAATTAGGAGCTGGAACATGTCTTGTCACCTCTGGGTACACAGTAGGAACTAGTTCTATCACAATATAAGACACATCATATATACACCCATATTCATTCCCACCAAACCAGTTTACAGCCTGCAGGTAACTTAACCCAGTGTATTTTTTTAATGTGGCAGGCAGAGTAACTAAAACAAATTTCACCTAGCCACAAGAATAAGTGTAAACTCCACGCTAACAAAGACCAAACTAGAGCCCTTCACCTGAGAGCTGCACCTTCACACTGACCCTTTGTGAAATGTCTTTAGAAAAACGTGACTATCACTTCCTGGTCAATATGTGCTTGTCAGAAGTCTCTGGAGCCCATTCTTAAAAGAGTCATTCAACCACATCGCACACATACAGTCATCTTCACCCACCAGACAGCACATCTTTGGACTGTTGGAGGAAACCAGAGCCTCTGGAGGAAAGCCAATAAGCAAGCTAACAAAGACAGAATTTAAACCCCACAATAAAAGCTGTAGACATCCACATTCTATACCTGATTTTTTTTTTTCCTTTTCAAAATCAGAGTGAATTTTTCTTTTCATTTTACAATAAATAAAGAGCATATTTACCTAGAAAATGTTACATAACAAGCTTGGGTGCTTCATGTACCTCCTGTTTCAATGAATTGAAAGACCTCACAAGAAAGCTAGCTAAGCCAAACAGGAATCAAATCTGTAACAGCTACAGAATAAGAAAAATAAAGTCAAATAAAATTTAGAAAATGAGACAACATTCAGTTCAGACAGATATGACAAGTTACTTGAAGTTATAAAGGCGACTAATAGTTAATATGGTGCAGTAGCAATGTTTTCTGTCCCCTTTAGCATGTGTGTTCCAGCTGTCTTTTAGTTTCCTGCTGCAAATAGGCCTGAAGTGCAGCACGGGAGTTTTATCTGAACTTTCTAAAACCCCCACTTGCATGATAGCTGAGCTAATATAAGCAAGATTTTATAACACACGAAAACCCACACCATTTTATTAAGAGAAAAAGTTTAAGTGAGCCAGACAGTCATTTTTAGTGATATTTAGCACCAGGACTCAGGAACTTTGAATTAAATGAAACAATTTCACATGATTAACTTCACATGCTTTTAAAACTTTTAGATTTTTCTTTAGGGTTTTTTTTCTTCCCCTTCCCATTTTATTGCCCACAATTTGTCATGCTCAATTTGAGTCACCCTGCTGCTTTTTCCTGCTGCTTCACAATTCTGTGTCAGGAGAAATAGAGAACCAGTTGTGCTATACAATTTTTATTTTCTAGTTAGTCTCTCCTGTTCCACCATGTGGATTGCTATTTTGGTTAATCTGCCAGCATCAAAAAATAGGTAGGAACCAACTTTGGACAGATACTACTTTATCAGAGGGCTCTCCAAATACAATGCAGAATTTGGAGTCACCAATGAAACCCAAATGTAATTCTTTGAAATGTGGGAGGAAACCAAAATGTCCAGATTGAAAACAAAAGGGAAATAGGTAAACTCCACAAAACAAGTAACTAAGCTTTCAATTGAACCCAGATCTCTGAAACTGTGAACATAAGATCATATACATTACAGTCTTGCAAAGTAAAATTTGCAGAAAGTTGACTTTAGGAAATTTAATAACAATCAAACATGATGTGAAATAAACACCAGGAGCTATTCCATCTGCCTATTCCATTACAGAGTTTCAGGGGCTCAGAGCCCTATCCCAACAGCATCAAGCACAAGACAGAAACAAACCCTGGACAAACTGCCAGTCTAGTCTATTGCAGTGCATACTTACTCAGACTGTTACAAATCAGACTTTGAAGAATGTGCAAACTCCATACAGGTGGTGACCAGGCCAGAATACAAACCCTATAAAAGTGAGGCCATTGTGCCACTTTGTTTCTCACTCCTAGAAATGTGACCAGAGTGTTTACCTTTTAGGAAAATGTAGAAACTCAAAGCCTTTCAAGAAAACTCAAATAATCAGTTTCTCAGATTTATTTTTAACTGTCTCTCCACAAAATGATAATGGGGTTCTTATTTTTGTAATATTTAATTTTCACCATTAATAGGAAAACAAGCTTTCTGCTTATGATGTCTTCAAGCTGCTAATTGTGGAAACCATCCCACCTATTTCTTCCAAGAATATGATAACTTTAATGAAAAGATCAGTTGGATGGATAAATTATCTAATGAAAAGTGATGGACGGGATTGGTGAACAAAGGAGCATGCTTGAAACAGTGAGAAGGTAACAAAACTGGAAGGGACATGTACTAAGAGGAGATGAATTGTTGAAAATAGTGCTGGAGGGTAAACTGAAGGGAAAGGAATCAAGAGGAAGGCCAAGGCAAGACATGTTATATTACCTGAAAGACATAAATCATACCAAAAAAGAAAAGAAGGGCAGCAGACATAGTATAATGGAGGAAGTGGTGATCAACCTAACACAGAAAAAGAAGAACTTTTTTGGTGAAATAATTTTGAAACAAATTGTGTGTGTGTGTGCACGCCCTGCGGTGGGCTGGCACCCTGCCCGGGATTTGTTCCTGCCTTGAGCCCTGTTTTGGCTGGGATTGGCTCCAGCAGATCCCCATGATCCTGTAGTTAGGATATAGCGGTTTGGATAATGGATGGATGGATGTTTATTTTGCATATGCTTATTTGGTATATACAAAATGTGTATTTTGTATGTGCATAATTTCAGAGAAGAGGGCGGCATGGTGACAATTGCTCACTGATACAATGCTGTGAGCCTTAGTCCAGTCTTCATCCATGTGAAGTTTGCACATTCTCCCTGTGTCGTCATAGGGTTTCCTCTCAGTACTCACGTTTTTCTCACATATTGGCCATGTGGCCAATTGGCGCCCTTTCTAGAGGTGGATTTGAATCCTGCCAGGAAAGACTTCAGACCCCCACAGCCCTGAAATTGATTAGGTGGGTCTAAAAATGTTATTTTTGTAATCTTGGGTCATTTAAAAAATTGATAAAACATTTCTTACAATTTTTTAATGTGACCCAAGCAGAGAAAACGTTTGCCTTGGGGCTGTTGCAGTTAAGACAGACTCAGACTCCCTGGGATTAACAGAGTTTAGAAAAAACGGAAGCAGTTATTAAAAGGAATATGAAAAAAGAGTGGTTTTCTCAAATGTCTCAAACAGTACTAAAGAGGCCAATTTACCAGATAGCCCACCCATGCAGTTCTGGAACTGAAATCTGCCTTTAATTCACTAACATTTATTGCAGCCTGGCAACTCTTTGTGGAGACAGCGATGATGACTTGAGCCGTTCTCACATGCCACCATGTCACTGAGCTGCAATAACTCATTTCATATTAAAAAAAAAAAAAAACAAGAAACAGTTCTTGAATCACCGAATGAGAGACCTTTATTTGTGTTGCAGTGGATGCCATGTAAGTGCCACTCACATCCTTGACTGCATACACTGCATATTTTCAGTTCAAACTTCAAGACATATCAGTTTCAATAATGTTATACATAAGAGATGCTAGCAAGCTTGGCGTACATTTTACTGTTAATTTTAGTTTATTTTGATTTATTCTTTGTGGTTGTGTGGCTGCACTGATGTATATAACCTCTTCGACTGGAATATAGTGATTTGACATTTACACATACATATGCCAGCTGCACTACATGCATCATGTAAATATTTATTCTTTGAATCAAATCCATTTTGGATTCCTTTTTGCTTAACACTTGGCCTGAATTTTTTTAAACCACGACCAATTATATTATCATTTTATCTTTTGGGACTTTTATAGCAAATATAAATATAAATTGACTTAATGAGACAGACCCTTACATGACACATGTCTTGAAATGACTAAAATTATATTATTAGTGTTGCATTATTTTTAACGAAAACCTTTCATATTAAGTAGTGTAGGAACATATGTAGATGGATATAACATAAAATAACATAGGCAGCACAGTGTACTTGACTTAAAATCCCAGTTTAATTTGTGTGTCTATCCCATTGTCTGACCCTGAGAAAGCTTGTGTCTTAACTGTAAAAGAAATACCTTTAAAAAGCTGTAACATATCCAGAGACGTAGTTAGATGGAGTGAAACATTACTGATTTCAAAGGCAATTGCAGAAAATGACAGCAGTAATCATAAGACACAGAACACTGCAAAAAATAAAAAAGTTCAGTTCTATGTAAAATAGCAGCCTAAACTCAATACTCTTAGGAAAGTAAAAGAACAACCCCACCCTGTAAGGGGACTTATTATGTCGTGTAATAACTGCTGGCAGAAATGAGCTCAAATAGCACTCTCTGCAGCAGTGTACCTGGCTCATTCTAAAGATTTTGTGCTAAACTTAAAAACTTAAAAAAATGTGTCAATTGGTTGCATTTACATTGTTTTTTTGTTTGTTTTTTCAAACCTGGAACTGGTTCATTTATTTTTTTGCAAATGTAGTCTGTTTTTTATTATAAAACTTTAAGATGGAATTTTAAGTGGATGGATAAGTTTTGCTTCAGTTAGTTAGAATTCCTTCACTTATTCCGTGGCTCCCTAGATATTAAGTAATGAATAACTTTGTCACGTTTAAAGTACATTTAGAATGCCTGGGGTACTGAGTAGCCGTTTAGCCACTAGTGGTTTATTTTCATCCCATATCTGTGCTAGCTGGAGTTTCTGTTTTCCTCCCTTTTCTGTCCACAGCATACATTTCTAAATGGGACATTACCTTTTGCTATCATAACCGCTAGAAACTTTTTCTTTCTGCTGTAATCTTTGTTTTGTTACTTGTGAAGCACTTACAGTTACATGTCTGAATGAAAATGTGCAATATAAATAAGTTGCATTATTTGTGGAAGAATAATATGACTTTTTCGCTTCTTATATTTGGATTTTTTCAATACCTTTTCCATATTATTGCACAGCATTTTAACACAGAATAGCCCAATACACCTTACTATCTCATTTCTTGTTTCCCTCTTCATCCATTTAGTTTTTTCTCCTTTGGGCCAACACAAAAAAGAGTAGGATGAACAGCCCTGTCCTTGCAGTGGACAATTCCCATCCTTTGGGACTAGTTTATAAAAGAGTACATAGGGAAGGTAAAAATTTGAGGTTCCGATGTGGGATATTTGCCTTGCCTATACTTTAAATGATAGACAACAGATAGTTGGCCATTATGTATATGCCTTTGTGTCTTTGATCACACTCCTATTTTTATCAGTGTCACCTCCTTTTGTTCACTGGTCTGTCATTAGACCAGAAAGTTAAGACTGCCCTAATGCCATTCTACCCTTAACATTAGCTTATTCTTGTAATCAATTGGCAATCTCATACTCTTGACTCTCTCTTGTGATTTTGACACCTTTTTCACTATTTGATGCCATGTTTTCTTTTGCTCTTTTCCTCTTGTTTGCTTATACTGATACTGTACATGGCCCATAATCATTAGGTAGAAAGCTCTAGGTGTTCCACAGTTGGCTTCTTCCATTTGTAAATCCATTTATTAAAACCCCAAAGTTCACCTTCACTGCTTCTTCAGTCCAGCTATAAGTCCAGTGGTTTGCACGGTAACCTGAAGCTCAGTCAAAGATGAAACCAAATTGTAATTTCTGTTACTGGCTAAAGCATCCATGGCAGAATTATATTATGAAAATCATAGTTGGTGAGGAAGATAAGATCAGCTAAATAGGAGAAATTATAAACATACTATGTTAAGTCCTAAAAAAGGGTCTGGAATTACTTTGTCTCTGGTTAACAGTATAGAGTCATGAAAATAACATTTACAAATAGAAATACATTGTGAGCATTCTTGCTGTGTCCCATCCCCTGACACTGATTCAGATACTTCAGTTACAGGGAAAACACTCTTATATACAGCATTCTAATGCTAAAGAAACACACTCTCAGGATGGCAGTTGTCAGTTCAGCAGCTGCTATACCGTATAAAGCACTCATGGCACGTTATTACGAGTCTTTAAAGCCAGTGCCACTCACCTGTTGTCCTGTCCTCTCTTGTCCTGTGCAGTCCAAGCCCCTGCTGCACCCCTCTCTCTTCAGTCGAGTCCTCGCATGCAGAAGACACTTACAAGTTCTTTTAAACTCAAGAACTGGAGACAAACTAAGAAGTTGTCTGCTTTGCTGTGGATTTGAATTAAGGCATCGATGTTGAGTAAAGGTTGTGTGCGTTCCTGTAAGTGCCAAAATAAAAGTTTTGTTTGCACAGTCCTCTCCTGTCTGTCTTTTGTACAACTCAGAAGCCCAGAAGCAACAACAGATATTTTGGGTTGATCAACCATTAAAACACACATCCTTCTATGGCAGCATGCTTGTCGAGTCGAGTTGACATATTATCTTATTGTCTACATCATTTTTCATTTAAACATTCTGGTTTTCCCCCCGATGTTCCACTACTACTTAAGTTATTCTGTGAATTGAAGTTATGTTCTCACCCTCCTTCTGATGTTGTTATTAAAATCCTCATCAGAATTGGCACTTGTAATTATAACTCCATGTCATATTTTGAATAGGGGCTGTCTAGGTGATTCTTTTATTCACTTATAACTGTATAACAATACCTTAACAAACACTTTGTTTACTCTTAATAAGACTTACAAAACACAAATAACACTTTAGAATAGGGTTACCTATAGTGCATGTATTAGTGACTTGCTGCTTTATAACAGTATCCTAACAAAAGCTTTGTTCATGTTTCATGACAATATGTGACTAATTGATGCACTATGACAGGCCCTTAAATGTCTTATTCTAAAGTGTTATCCTTCTTTAAAAAGCTGTTATGAACTTTGCAATAGTTTACTAAAAGCCAAATCTATTTTATTACTTTTTGTAGGGGACTCACAGAGATGCAGACCAGCTCAGAAAATCTGTTTGGTCAGTCT
Organism: Erpetoichthys calabaricus; assembly: GCF_900747795.2. NCBI lineage: Eukaryota > Metazoa > Chordata > Cladistia > Polypteriformes > Polypteridae > Erpetoichthys > Erpetoichthys calabaricus. The sequence continues at coordinate 201,525,819 of NC_041394.2, forward strand.
GTGCATAGGGACACAGTATAAAGATTTGTAACTCACACCACTGATTTCAGGAACAGAATAATTTCCATAAAAATAAGTAAATTCTGAAGTGCACATTGCTCAAAAGCTGAGAAGAAAAAACCTTAAGCTATGGCTGGACAGAATCTACTGTAAACAAATATTCACCAGATTTCTACAATTTCTCTTTACTGCTGGGTCAGGATAGAACTGGAAGTCATTGTGTGGGTTTAAGCCATCCAGCCCGAGCTGTGGGAGCTGACAAGCTACTCACTACAGTTTGGGAGGTGGTGCTGAGACATAAATAGCTAGCATTATCACACAGGACAACCCCAGTACACATTTTAGTCAAGTGTGTTCTTTACTTCACAAGTGTAAGTCAATGAGACAGGCCATCTTTGTATGTGCCACGCTTCTGGCTCTACATTTCTAATTTTTAGTTTTCCCCTTTAAAGCATGCTGTGATCCTAAATCAAGAAGCCACACTTGCAATTATTAAACCAAGAAAATAGTCATAATTGAAAAATGCATGCTTTTAGAATATTCATGCTGTTTCTTCCATGTTCATAGTCCCCCTCAGATTGCATGCATTTGCAACATAACTATGATTTAACCCATTTTTCAGATTAGGAAAAAAGACATAGAGCTTTACAAAATAATGGCATAATTGTTGAAAACTTTGCTTTACAAAAAAGACTGATAGTTAGGATGATAAATACATACTAAGTAACCTGAAATTTAATGATAAGTAACTCATAATAATTATACTCTGCATAGTGAAAATGAAAGGTTTTCTTTTTTGTAATGCCATTTACCACACAAAAGTAGTTATCAAAATTTTAAGGTGCCAGACATTCAATAAAAATGAAAGCTGTTTAACTATAAAGGCATAATCATAGGATGACAAAAATCGATTTATTGGCCACTTGGCTCCTTTTCCCTACAGTCTTTCGCTAAAAAAAAAATAACCAGAAAAATATTAAAACAATGTTTTACATAATACAAAACAAGAGCATAAAACTTTTTAAATTACTTAAAAATATAAATAAATACATTTGAAATTATGAAACACTGCACCATATTTCCAGGTCAAGGTTATATTAGGCAAGAAAGTATCCTGGTATTCTTGGGGCATGACAATACTTTGGGCATGCTGCCAACCCTGGAGTATAATTAAGAGACACCAAGGTGACAGCAGAACTTGGAGAAAAATCAGCAGGTGGACGTGAAAAGAATTTTAAAAAGCTGTGTGGCAGCATCTTGTCTAATTTCAGCAGTCCATTAATCAACTACGGATGCTGGATTTATGCTCACTGTATATGAAGTCTGAATAATATCTAATCTGGAATGCAGAATGGAAAATCAGACAAACTTGGGTTCAAATCTAAGGCAACTAGTTAATTACTAGAACCTTTAAACTGCTGTATGAAATCTAACCAGCTACAAAAACAGAAAATATTATAACCTGAAATCCAACTTAAAATCTGTGTGCCTAAGGCAGGGTTAATTCATTCAGCATTCTGAATTCATCTACTAAATGCAAATGCAAAGGTGTTTCAAAGAGACCATGTTAACACTAGGGCATTTTGCCCACTTCTTATGTGTGGTGGTTTCTAGTTTTATAACAATGACATAGATTCTTCCTGGCAAGCTGAACAAATAAGCACTCAAACTGAACTCATACTTAGTTAAATGTTTCTTTCATGTGTTCTTCAATATGCTTTACAATGCAGGATTTTGTTATTTTGTTGTGACATTATCATCATGGACCTGGTGTTTGAGTATTGTTTTCTCTTTCGGGTGTTCTAATTTTTTTTATATCTTGAGGATACCTATTAGATAAATGGGTGTTAGTTTTCCAAGTTGCAACCTTGTTCAGGTCTTACAGAGACTGTGTTGAAGGTAACTGAGAGACAGTTTTGGTGTACGCAAGAAGTCAAAAACATATCCAATTTTTGTCATATTGGAACTCCCAGTCCCAGAACTGTCTCTTCTTAAACCTCTACTCTTTCCTACTTCTGGTATATACAGTATACACACATTCACTCCTCAGTTTCGCCATCTCATATCTGGATTTCAAGTCTGCAAAACAAAATTCTTGTGGAAAATTTTAGTGGTACAAGTCTGGAAGCACTGTGTTCACCATATTTTAATCAATGCATTCTAAGTCTCCGTCATGTCTCTTGTGTTCTTTTTTAAGCTCTGAATTAGCTCAAGTTGGGTTAGTGGCATTTTATGCTGTAAGCATGGGCTCCTCGGGATGATGAATAACGTTTTGATGATGAATAAATGGATGATCATCATGTTTGAATTTAAAGCTTCATCATATGAAGTAAACCTGACAGCAAAACTGCTGAGTGAACACAGGACAAATATGAAAAGGTACAACAAACAGAATTGGAACCTGGCAACAAGTGTGATGGGGATGTTAGTGATACCTGCATTGTCACAATTCCCCTGTTCCTTCTTATCATCCGTCCTTCCATTTACTGAATCTTCTTTATACATTATAGGTGTGCAGAAAGCCAGGGCTTATCTCAGCAGCCTCAGGTTTATGACAAGAACAAACCTGGACAGAATACTATTTATTAGCGGGTTTACTTACACACACACACACACACACACACACGCGCGCGCGCATGCACACACACACTCACATGGGGTCACAGCATGCTCACTGAGATATCTGAGGACGCTGGAGTCTCCAAAGCAAACTGACAAGGACATGGGAAGATCAGAACTGTCAACTGAACCACCATGAAGCTCAAATGTCACTTTTCAATATTTAAATTTAATTTTCTAAGCTAAGTGATACTGAAAATTTTGTATTTTTAGGTATCTAAGTATTTATTATGCATATTTGTTTTATTTTTGATTTTTTTTTTAATCTTAGTTACAAGGAAGCAATTATGGTTGCTTTTCTGCTTTCCTGTGAGGACTTCTATTAGGTTGTCACATTTTAAATACAATGGCTACAAGAGCAGTGTAACAAGAATAAATGTACTAAGCTTTACAGAACAGGATCAACAACTTCCCAGTCCATCTGCCCGCTTAGATTATGAAAGCATACATCCTCACTTCAGCATCACAACAGCATGTTGGTAGAGGCATATCTGATTAATTAATTTTAAAATAATTGATTTTTTGAAAATCAGACCAAAGCTCAGATGTTAAGCACATTTTCAAATGGTGTGTTGATTTTTTGTCACAGTTCCACTTATTGTGAAGAAAATGTGTACTTTGGGGAAGAGGGCTGGCTTTTAGTTCTCACGAGGAAGTCATACCCCTCATTAAAGCCTTATCCCTCAGAACAACTTGAGATTTTAACAAACTGGGGCCGTTGACCTAAGAGAGTTCAAAAGGGCAAGTTTGTTCACTCTTCCTGCTTTTTTTTTGTTTGTTTGTTTACACGTAGTAGATCATCAATTCATGATAAGGATAAACCCCAAAAATGCTGCATCGTAAAGATGCATTTTCCTGCAGCTTACTTAAGAAGTGCACACAAGAATTTTTAGTGTCCTTTCCTCTCTGTTAGATAAAGAGCAAAAAAATGTGTTGTCTGACATCTGGGATCAAGTGAAGCTAGTCAAAAACAAAGGTTATATAATTGGGTGCATTTGTATAATGTGTTGGAAAGGTATATTGACCCTTATATAATATTTGTCTTTTATATAATCAGTCCCACAGCTGTGTCTGAAGCAGATCTTAAATATCCTTCTAGTTGGTGGCCACTAGCTCATTCATTCACTGACCGCAGCCAGCAGGAGTCTGCTAACACACATCTGACTTTAGCTATGTCTTATATAAGATCTGCATCGTCCCTCAATATTAAATTACACTTTAGCTCATTTATGTACAGAAGTATTGCTTTCTAATTCTGGCTGTCCTACATTGGTGTAAAAATTCAGCTTTCTTTCCTGACATACAAGTTTAAACTGCACAGGGAAAAAAATGTATCTCCCTTTTACTGTGCTGTTAATTTCTATTTTACATTCAAAATATCATGATAATTACAGAGGCTTGGAATAAACAGTTGTTCATATTTTGTTTCTAATGCAGAGCAGTAGGCAAAGCAACTTCTTTATTGAGGTACTTGTACTAGAAAAAGTGCCTTGGCCTTACAGAGTCTAGAGTAGCTCAGATTACCTCTAGTCACCGACAAGAGTTTGAATAGGTATTTATGTCTCTTTAAAAGTGGGCTGTTAAAGCTTTGAGGAGATATGAAGGCCCTCACCTCAGAGAGAATGAGAAAGCTTTTAGATCCTATAAACTTTCGGATTGTGCGACTGAATCCTGCACTTTTTGCTGTTATCACCACTCCATGAAAGGCTCCTGCTTTGAACTGTGTAATCTGTTTTCCTGCTGCAAGACATTTTATGATGAGGCCAAATTTCAGAATGAATCCCTTTTTCCAGCTAAACCAAGCTACATAGCACCATTATACTTTAAGAAAGTAGATTCAGATTAGATGATACAAAATGCAACTGATTAATTCTGAGCCGACTAACCAATATATGCTGCATAAAGAAATGCTTTGTTATATCATTCAGTATTTATCTTACATCTTACATCTTGCCTGAAGAAGGGGCCTGAGTTGCCTCGAAAGCTTGCATATTGTAATCTTTTTAGTTAGTCAATAAAAGGTGTCATTTTGCTTGGCTTTTCTCTACATTCGTAACGGCTAACACGGTACAACATCCTAGTACTATAGTATTTATCTTAATAAATGATGACAGACCAAAGTTGTAGTGGTTGACACTGCTGCCACACTGCTGTAAAGTACACATCTTCCCAGCATCCATATGAGTTTTCTTGAGGTACTCCACTTTCTGCCCTACTCCGCATATAAAGTTGATTTGTGACATTAAATTGACCTCATGTGAGTGAGTATACATGAGGGGGTCATGTAATGGAATGGTGTCTGTCTCGTCCAAACTTGGTTCTTACTTATTACCCAATGCACCATTTCTCCTGGGCCCTATCATGAATATAAATTTACTAGCAAAAACACAGGGGTGAAGAATACATGACACCACGTCAGTACAAAGTAAACAAGCAGAAAACAATGACCCTGCATCACCTCTGGGCCCACCCAATTCAGTATTGAAGATTTGTCTATTCAGTGGGATAGCACACTCATTTCTCTAACACTCCTACAGAACAAAATACTTTTTCCCCTTCTCAAAAATCTTCTTTCTTCCTACCATTTGTAACTTTTCCCCACTCACCTCCTGACATTAAGATAAATGAATTTATAGTTTGAGTTAGCTTTAAACCCCTCAACTGAGGTCACTTCCATCTAAATCCAAAAGAACCTCTGAGACATCAATTCGTAATGCCTTCTGGCAGCTTCTGAGGTCACTGCACTCCTGAGTTTTCCATAGCCCCTGAAATTTCAGAACACTTAAACAGCTTCTGAATTTAAAAGGGTTGTACAATCCAACAGTTTCCAGTATCTAAAGGGTCTCTACAATTTAAAAGGCAATGCAGTACCAGTTCTGGAATTTTGTCGTTGCGGCAACCTTCATATTACTATAGAAAAAGTGAAGTGTGCATGGTACTTACTGTGTTGTCTATCATCTAATTCCCTGATTTTCTCTTTCTTTCTTTTAGCTTTGCTCTACTGCAGTCCTGTTCTCATCCTGTGCTAGCCTTCTAAGTAATCCTAAACTCATGAGACAACTCAGTGGTTAGATATGTTATACAATGCTTTTTTACTATTAACTTATGTGGCTGTTTTGTCCATTTTGAAATGTACATAATAGCAAACTTAATTTTAGATTGCACTATTGCATCTTAAAAAAAGAAGTGCATGTTTTCTTAGTCTGAGCACATATAAATTATATGGCTCACTCAGGTAACATAGTGAATCAGTGGTGAGAAATTAGTTGATAATCTTGTACCTTATAGTTGAATTCCTTAGCCTTTAGGCTACATTTGACATTCACCCTTAACTATAAAACCAGAAAAAGTAAACAAAATATTTACCAGGAATATGTAGTGAAACCATCTTTATAAGGGACAATCTGTTTCTAAACTTTTTATCAAACAGTGTAATAGATGGTGTGGCAGACGACCGGGGACCTTGCCCCACCGGGACGCCTGGAAAAGGGAAGGACCGGGAGTGGGACAATATCTCCCCTGGGACGCAAGAAGGCAGCCCCCCTGGATTGCATTGGGGCTGCAATCGGGGATCCCTGGACAATTCCAAAGCCCTGGACTGCAGCACTTCCGCCTCACTCGTAGAATCCAGGCACACCCAAAGTCCTTCCGGGTACCCATGCTGCTCTTCCGTCACACCAGGAAGTGCTGCAGGAAGATAGTCACCTGGAGCACATCCGGGTGAACTATAAAAGGGGCCAACTCACTCCATTCGGGGAGCCATAGTCGGGAGGCAGAGGACAGAGCTAGCAAGGAGAGGAGTAGAAGCGGCAAAAGAATAGAAAAGAAGAAGAAGAAGAAGAAGGGAAAGAAAAGGACTGTGAGCTTATTGTTGCTGGTTGGAGCACTGTGCTTGTCATTCAAAGGCAAAATAAATCGTGTGCTTTTGGGACATTGTGAATCTGTGTGTCTGTCTGTGTCAAGGCTGATTCTCCGATTCTCCACAATGGAAAGAGCTATCATCCGGCACACATCATTTGCAAATATAGAGATTTCTAATTATGACAAATTGATTAAATAAAACAAGCAACCACTAACCACAGTCATATTATGTTGTTTAATTTTAATTTTCCCTTTTGCAGTTACATACATGAACATACAGAATTTTACTTTATTGATAAAGTTGGTGGTCAAAAGACAATGATATTAAGGGAGGTCACAGCCATCACTCACTCAAGAGATTCCTACAACACTGCTCCCAGAAGTATTTTCCATATAAATGGAAAGGATTTATTTTCCACCATTAAAGCTATGATACTGCAGAGTCAACTCCACTTGATAGGCCATCCTCTCAGAATGTTTGATTCTCATTTCTTAAGACAAGTCTTCTTCCAGCTGAGCTGATGCCGAAGAAACTGGGATGATGCTAGGATGATGATAGCTAGGATATCATCTGTGGTGGTGTTTGATTCATTTTGAGACCAACTTTGACCAACAGTTTGAAAGTTAATAAATGACAGCAATTGAAAAAGATGAAGGACCCAGTATTGTAGAAGCAGCTCCTAAAAGGAAATGTCTACCATAAATGATTAAAGATCTTTAGCTCTAGAATCAGAATACTTAACTATTTAAGAATAAATAGATAAACTTCACAGGTGTCATTCTCATTTTGAGTGACTGTACAGACAATCAGATCTGAGGACTTCACAAAAATGTAGACATGTGACACTTGCACACAGCCCTTCTCAAGCGTTCTAATAGAATCAACTTGCATTCAGATTATCAATCTACCAGTTATTTACACTTACAGATGTATGACTATTTGAATTATGACACTTCCTGCATTCACAATTCAAAGCAAAACTGTTAACTTTTTCCTCTTTTGCACTCAAACTGACTTTTCATATTTGTCGCACACATACTAAGTTTTCTACTATTTATACCTTTAAAAAAAAAACTAGCAGGCTATCAGTTGGTCTCATTGTTTACCTTTGCTGTCCAATACGTATGTTATTTATTTGACCTGTGGTCATTGTATTGTATATGAGCATATTTAACCAACATTTTTTTACATATAATTTCGTCAATTTGGAAGTTATTCTTGTATGAACTTGGCAGCAAAGAAGACAACAAAGTCAATGTGAATAAATCTAGGATGAATAGTCAATGATTGTTCACTCAGTGGCAGATTAGTGTATGTGCCATGGATTGGAAGGTAGAAAGATGGCTGCCTTGTGAGCAGAGAAAATGTGTAAAGTTTAAAACTCAGTAAAGCATTTTCCCTAGACTGTTAATTTTGCTCCAAAACCTAAAAATAACATAGTTTTTACATAACAGAACTACAATACTGCCAATAGGTAAACAATGGTAAACATCTCAGCCAGCATCCAATAAACATTTTATTGTTACAGTTATTGTCTTTGCTACACAGTATGAAAACAGTGTAAAATTGACTATACTATAATGTATCGTAAGAGAACTCTTGCATTAAGATGCTCAAAACCAGAATAGACTGGAGAAAAAGCTCTAAAATGATGGCTTTAATTAAAAAAATGTAAACAGTGAGCAATACAAAAGTAAAAAACGTTAGGTAAAAATTAGACAATACAAATCCCACCATGCCAGACAACCACCACAAAACACAACCAGAACATTTATTGAACTGGCTGTTTCTATTCTTTACATCACTGAATGCACCATCTTTCTGTCAAAGTGCCTGTTTTCCTGCCAGATTTGGACTCAGTGAGCAGATAGTGGAGATTGGCCATTTGTGTCCAATGCAGAGATTAAGCTTTACACTTTGATGACAATGTTTTCGCAAAGCACAGCATGTAGCAACAGTATAAAAAGTCATCTGGTGCCTTGGTTCACAGTTTGAAAGTTTTATTACCAGCCGTGTTAGCATATATTTAATGCCAGCTATGAATTTCGAGAAAAACACACACAGCTTTCAGAATGCATAAGCAGTAGAGGACAAAATACGTCATTGAGCATCTGCTCTACTGGCTTATTTGTTCTGGGTGAAAATGAGAGGCAAAAGTCAATCATTTGCGTGTAATTGTAAAAGATCCCCCACAGAAATGTAAAAGGGACACAAGCACACCAGGATATAATGAATCATAGCACTCAGAATCTGTTCTATGAATGTCTGAATCATTTTCTCAATAGAAGATGCTACATTATGGAGTAAGCTACTTGTTTCATATTTCAATCAGCAAATAACACCCAATGAATAGCACAGGAATGGTTGAGCTTTTAAAAAAACAAATTTTGATTGTTTAGTCAAATATAAACATGAACATAGTGTATACTTGCATAACTGTTGCAGTGTATATTGCATAATGTCTGTTTTATTTGCACTTTCTTAGATCAGAATGATCACTAAAATGCTTTCAAGATCAAAGTATTTATGACATATTTTGAATGTACACTTGAGCCATTATTTTCATCTTCATTGCTCGTCCACAATTTAAATGAGACTGTCCAGCATAGAGCTGCAGCTAAGTAATTTTCCCACCCATTTTTGTACAGCATCACAAGAAACTAAAATGCATACCTGCCAGCAAAAGGAAAAAAGGATAGGAGGAACCTACAATGGAATAACAGTCCTTTGCGGGACATATGCACGTATAAGGTGGTTTCACTATATGTCACTTCAGCATTGAAACAGAAACTCCTTACCTTCCGACAACACCATAACAGACATAGCAACAGAAGTCTGATGAAGCATTCTTGCCTTATTACCTGGTGAGAATATGCATGAAATGTATTAACCTAATTACTGGCCTGACTGAGTCCAAACTCTCAATCAGACATCATGTCTGCCGCATTACTGAACAAATCAGCCAATCTGGAAATGACTCACAAGTTGAGGTCTCTTTTTCATTACCATTAAAACATTCCAGTGAACATTCCAGTGAAAATAATACCAAACTGTAGTTAATAAATATAGGATATTTTGTACTCTGCTATCAAATTATTGTCTCATTATTTTTTTAAAAAGTCAGTCAGTTCAGATTTAACTGTGATGAAAGTTATAAAAAGGAAGTCAGGAGGAATATTGCATAAGGCACTGCACCAGATGTTGCATATTTCATGAGAGGTTTTAGATTTTTAGCTCAGAATATAGAACTATGGTTCTCAATGACAAATTAAAAAGAAATAGAAATTGAACCCAGTGGCACTCAGTTAATTAATTTTATTTTATTGTTCCCCTATTAATGTCCTTTGGAAATATGGTTTAGCTATATATATATAATATCTAATATATAATATATATATACAGTTAGGTCCATAAATATTTGGACAGAGACAACTTTTTTCTAATTTTGGTTCTGTACATTACCACAATGAATTTTAAATGAATCAACTCAGATGCAGTTGAAGTGCAGACTTTCAGCTTTAATGCAGTGGGGTGAACAAAATGATTGCATAAAAATGTGAGGCAACTAAAGTACTTTTTTAACACAATCCCTTCATTTCAGGGGCTCAAAAGTAATTGGACAATTGACTCAAAGGCTATTTCATGGGCAGGTGTGGGCAAGTCCGTCGTTATGTCATTATCAATTAAGCAGATAAAAGGCCTGGAGTTGATTTGAGGTGTGGTGGTTGCATGTGGAAGATTTTGCTGTGAACAGACAACATGCGGTCAAAGGAGCTCTCCATGCAGGTGAAAGAAGCCATCCTTAAGCTGTGAAAACAGAAAAAACCCATCCGAGAAATTGCTACAATATTACGAGTGGCAAAATCTACAGTTTGGTACATCCTGAGAAAGGAAGCAAGCACTGGTGAATTCAGCAACGCAAAAAGACCTGGATGTCCACGGAAGACAACAGTGGTGGATGATCGCAGAATCCTTTCCATGGTGAAGAGAAACCCCTTCACAACAGCCAACCAAGTGAACAACACTCTCCAGGGGGTAGGCGTATCGATATCCAAGTCTACCATAAAGAGAAGACTGCATGAAAGTAAATACAGAGGGTGCACTGCAAGGTGCAAGCTACTCATAAGCCTCAAGATTAGAAAGGCTAGATTGGACTTTGCTAAAGAACATCTAAAAAAGCCAGCACAGTTCTGGAAAAACATTCTTTGGACAGATGAAACCAAGATCATCCTCTACCAGAATGATGGTAAGAAAAAAGTATGGAGAAGGTGTGGAACAGCTCATTATCCAAAGCATACCACATCATCTTTAAAACACGGTGGACACCTGATCTTAACCCAATTGAGCATGCATTTCACTTGTTGAAGACTAAACTTCGGACAGAAAGGCCCACAAACAAACAGCAACTGAAAGCCGCTGCAGTAAAGGCCTGGCAGAGCATTAAAAAGGAGGAAACCCAGCATCTGGTGATGTCCATAAGTTCAAGACTTCAGGCTATCTTTGCCAGCAAAGGGTTTTCAACCAAGTATTAGAAAAGAACATTTTATTTCCAGTTATTTAATTTGTCCAATTACTTTTAAGCCCCTGAAATGAAGGGATTGTGTTAAAAAATGCTTTAGTTGCCTCACATTTTTATGCAATCCTTTTGCTCACCCCACTGAATTAAAGCGGAAAGTCTGCACTTCAACTGCATCTGAGTTGTATCATTTAAAATTCATTGTGGTAATGTATACAACCAAAATTAGAAAAAAGTTGTCTCTGTCCAAATATTTATGGACCTAACTGCATATATACTAGCTGTCCCCTGTGGCTCTGCCCGCGTAGTGGTGAAACAGGACAGTGAGGAGGACCCTGCCCGCCTCCCCACTCCTGATGTCATGCCCCCCCTCCCTTCGGCCTGCAGCCTCTGTCTCAGATTAGCGCAAACTATAATTCTTAATATGATAAGAGAAATCATAAAATCAACCAGAATGTTCAAGCAAATTATAGAAAAAAACCTGATCTAAATCCATTAAGTAGTTCTCTTATTCGTTAACTAAGTGGAAGGAAAGGTACGCTCCGAGGCTGGCGTGTGAGTGAGGTGGGCCCCACCCCCCTCTCCTCGGCCCGCTGTGTGTCTCTCGGATTCACGCAAATAAATCAGTACTGCAAGCGAACTATGATATATAACGCAATGAGAGAAGTCGCAAAATCAACCAGAATATTCAAACAAATTATAGGGAAAAACCTGATCTAAATCCGTTACGTAGTTCTCTCATGAAAAGAGGACAGACAGACAGACAGATGTTGAATTATATATTTATAAAGATATATATATATTGACCAATGTTAATGCATGATTTCATAGAAACCAATTGTTATTAATTACTACATGCCTCTGATTTGCCTTTCTAAATTTTCAGTTTCAAGCCCTAACAATGTCTTATTCATCAGAATATGATGTTCATTAATTTATATTGTACAATAAATAACATATAGAGGTAAATTAAAGAGATACATAGTAAACATAGTAAATATACTACATATATAATATAAATATTACATATATAAATATAATATTAAATCACAGTCATAATTCATAAATGTCCCTATGACTACAGTAAATTCTGTTTCTTACCAAGCTGCCTCTAATAGCAACATAAAAAACAAAGTCTGTTAAGGTCAGTAAAAGTATATAAGTCAACCAATGTGCTTATGAAATTATTAATGATAATTTGGGATCAACCAAGATGTAAAACTATACAAAAAATTAAGACATCATCACATCGAAGTATGTTCAATCACAACAGATGAAAAAATGCATGATAAATCACATTGGACACAGTAAATGAAGGCCTGGACTAGGACAAGAGAACTGCTAGTGTACATAGACTTGAGCAAAAGCTGAGATTTCCTAGCAGTCAGCCATTTCAGAGCCTGGATGCAGCAAACTTTGTGAATGCATAGTGAGTCACAGTTCATGAAAGCTAAGCTGTGAAGAAGATCACATTCATTTGAGTTATGGGTTGTTAAAAACTGTTTGGTTGCTGTGATCACAGTAATTTCTCCTTAACGGCCATCCCACAGGATGTATGAAACATCCTCCTACAGCTCCTAAAGTCCTGACGCATACCAAATGTCATGACCACATACATTCTGGACACAGTGGTTTCATAGGTATTCTATATCCCAAAATTATCTGTAAGAGCTTACTACTCATATAAAAATCTTTTAAATCAAACACTCCAGAATTTATGACTCTTCTGCTTAGCTTAAATAAACCTGATGTTTTGCTTACTAGAAAATAAAGACATTTAAACAATGCCTTTAGCGAATCCATATTACTAAACGAGAATGGTAAACCAGATATGGACGCAGGGACCTGCCCGTGGACGCAAAAGACATAGTGCGCAAGTGCCACACAAAGCCCCCCCCCCCCCCCCCCAGAGTGAAACGGGAGAGACTACGCATGTGCGCAGGCGCCACACAAAGCCCCCCCCACCAGAGCAAAACGGGAGAGACTACGAACCGTCAGAGTAGGAAACAAAGTAAAACGTCATAAAGAAGTTAAAGAACAAGGACAAACACATGGAGAGCAGGTTACAGAACAAAGCCCCCCTGCCCAGAGTAAAACGAGAAAGACTACGAACCGTCTGACATGCTGCAAGCAGGATAAAGTGAGGTCAGAAATAAAACACAGAGTAGGAAACAAAGTAAAACTTTATAAAGGGATTAAAGAACGGGGACGAACACATTGAGAGCAGGTTACAGTTGATGAAAACTGGAATGCAACAGCTTCAAAAAAACCTAGGCACGAAACACATGCACACCGAGATACAGAAAATAAAGGCAGAAACAACGACAGTTAAACGTCCACACCACACAGCGGAGGTACAGTAATCCCTCGCTACTTCGCGGTTCACTTTTCGCGGATTCACGACTTCGCGGATTTTATATGTAAGCATATCTAAATATATAACGCGGATTTTTCGCTGCTTCGCGGGTTTCTGCGGACAATGGGTCTTTTTACTTCTGGTATTTGCTTCCTCAGTTGGTTTGCCCAGTTGATTTCATACAAGAGATGCTATTGGTGGATGGCTGAGAAGCTAGCCAATCAGAGCCTGCAGTTAAGTTCCTGTGTGCTGCTGATTGGCTCAGCGACGGAGTGCTGCATTAACCAGGAAGTCTCATCTCACTCATTCACCATTAACGTGCTCTTGCTACTGCATTCAGGGGATTATCACCTTCATCGTCATCATTTTTACTGCGCAGCATATTCATCACCATCATCACGTCATATATAGCTACGTGTACTTCGCTATACAGTAAGTGTAAACTTATCTACCTATTTCATATTGCTTAGCAGTTGTCCCTGTTATTAATAGAGTAAAGGGTGGGTTGTAAACAATACAGGGAGGGTTTAAAAACATCCAAATACACGTTAAATAATTAAATAAATATGGTGTCCCTACTTCGCGGAAATTCTGTTATCGCGGTCGGCCTTGGAACCTATCTCCCGCGATAAGTGAGGGATTACTGTACACAGCATGGTAAAAACCGACATAATACGGAAGGTGCAGGCGTCGCCGCCATATTGTGAGTGGCACTAATGCGTGGTGAAAGCGCAGGAGGAGACATAGTAAAACAAGTGGAGTCAACGCCCCCTACGGAGTCCACAAAGGTTCATACATCAAACCCGAGATGGTACGGACACGCGTCTGAAACCGCGGAGGCAAAACTGTCTCGGCTCCAAAACCAAACAGCTCAACAAGTAACACAGCTTCGACACCAAGCCCGCGTGGACAGATCTAATGAACGTGGACTCCTACAATGCGCGTCTCAAACTGCGTAGGCAAAGCAGGCACGGATTCAACACGACACAGCTCCAGTGACCGAGATACAAACACGCGCCTGCCTGGATATAATTAATGAACGCAGGCTCCTACAACGTGCGTCTGAAATGCCGCAGACCAGGCAGGCACTGCTCCAAAAAGAAAGAGCTTGACTAAACGAGATACGAAGTGAAATGGGAAACACTACAGAGTCCGCAATGCTCCACAATGCACCGCATAATAGTTCAGAAAGAGCTTCGTAGTAACAGTGGGGAGACCCAGAGTGACACGGGCGAACGCTCCGTATTAAACATACGTCATCCTCACACATCTAACCTATACAGCATAGGTGACTCGAAAAAGGGAAATTATATTCACCACGGACCAGGTGTCATTGAAACAAAAGCAGAATAAAGTGAGATCAGAAATGAAAGACAGAGTGGAAAGCAAAGTAAGACGTCATAAACAGGTTAAACGAGGGGGCCAAACACATGGACAGCAGATTACTGATAATGAAGACTGGAATTCAAAAGCTTCAAAAACCAAAGCTCGACTGACCGAGATACACACTGAAATGGGAAACACTACGGGGTCCGCAGTAGTCCACAATGCACCGCCTAATAGTACGGACGGAGCTCCGTATTAACAGTGGGGGTCCCCAGAGTGACACGGGCGAACGCTCTGTATTAAACGTGCGTCATCCTCACACGTGGCTGCCCAGTGGGCACGGGTTCAAAACGCCGGGGGTAGGCGAGCGAAGCGAGCAGGGGGCAGAGCCCCCTTGTACCATTCTAAGACACTTGAAAAGTAGATCAATTGTTTCCTTATACAGTTTCATGAAAAAAGATTGTGAATTAGGAATTATCTGGATTAATTACTCCATAACCAAACACAAGCTGCTAAACTATTAACACACAAATTCTACATCCTCTCATCTTAGTAAGAGGTGGAACCTCCTTTAGCATCAATAATGTCCAATAAAGATTTTCTGTTAGTGCTATTCAGACCTGCACAATGATTAAGAGTAATTTTTAACAATTCCTCCTTACAAAAGTGTTTCCTTTCATTGATATTTTTGGGACTTTTGAGAAAAACAGTTGTCTTCAGGTCATTCCACAGCATCTCTATTTGGTTGAGGTCTGGAGTCTGATTTGGCTATTCTTAACACAATTTTTCTTGTTTAAGCCTACTATGGTGTGGATTTACTGTTGTGTTTTGGAGCATTGTTTTGTTGCATCACCCATCGTCTATTAAGCTACAGGTGATGAACTGATTTTATGACATTCTCCTGTAAAATTTCTTAACTCAATTTTGTACTCATTGTTCTCTCTATTATAGAAAGCCATCCAGGCTCTAAAACAGCCCAAACCATGATGCTCTCCCAACCATGCTTCGTGGTTTGGGATGCAGTTTTGGTGTTAGTATGCAGTGCTTTTTTCCCTCTATACATAGCACTGCGAACTTCTTTCAATTCACACTACTTTGTTTAAGAAGCACTGTGGAACATCCAGGTGATCATTTGCAAACATGCAGTAATATTCCTTGTGGAGAGTAGTGGTTTGATACATTCATCCACTAACACCACTTATTTTATGAGTTTTTCTCAGTGTAGACACATGAACAGACACTTTCTCTTAGTGTTCTATTTAACCTCCTTCAGCATTGCACACTGCACTCTTATCATGATCTTTGCATGAAACCCACTCAGAGGGATAGTAGCAAAAGTACAGAATTTTCCCCAACATTGAGTTAGTTACAAAGGTTAATCAACTAGTTGGTGGTCTGAAGCTACCATCCACTGAGTGCAACATTGGACAGGAACCACATACAGACACATCCAAACCCAGAGCCAGTTTGGAATCAGTAATTAACCAAACCACATGTTAGGTTTTTGAGGATGTGTGAGGAAAATTGGAGTATCCTAAAGAAAAAGAAGAATTGGAGTACCCTAATGAAAAAGAAGAATTGGAGTACCCGAAAGAAAACCCATGAACGAAATGGGAAGAACCTAAAAATTCTCCATAGACAATGTTCAGGTGAAGGATTCAAATTCAAGACATCGGAGTGACACTCTTCTGCCTTCCATGGCATGTATATTTTAATGTATTTTTGAAGCAAAATATGTTTCTGAAACAAAGCTGAGCTAAGAGACTTGCTAAAGGTCACACAGAGTGGTAGACATGCTGAACTAGCAGTTCTGTATTTAATGTCTAATGCCTCATCTAATGCCACATTAACTGTTCATATTCCATCATTATGCAAATATTCTGATAATTCAGTACTGTGTGCTACTATACATACTGTATGTGGCTTCATTTTGTCCTATAATGTTACTTTGTAAAACAAAACCACTACATTAAACATGATCATTTATTCAGATTTTACTTAATTGTTTTATAATATGTTATGTAGTTTAAGTGTAATAGAGCTCTGTAAAATATAACAAATACTGTAAACTCATTACAATTTAGATATAGAAAGTAAAACATTCTTTGATTAGATTCATCTGTCAAACTTTTTAAATTTGCTGATAGACATAACACTAATAGGCCTCATTTCAAACAAAGATGAGTCCATATATGGACAAAAGATGGAAAATCTGACATTGTGGTGCAGCCATAATAATTTGGACCTTAACATTCAAAAAACACAGGAGATGATCATAGATTTCAGGAAACAGTCACCTCCTCACCTATCACTTGTTATAAATGGCCCAGCAGTTGGTGTGACAGAATCATTTAAGTTTCTGAGCACAAAACCTTAAGTGGGACAATAACATCACATGAATTACAAAGAAAGCCCATCAGAGAATATTCTGTTTGTGTCATCTGATGAAATTCAATCTCCCTCAAGCAATATTGGTTCTACACAGCCATCCTAGAGTCCATTCTGACTTCATCTGTAACTGTCTGGTTTGGTACTGCCTCTGTTCACACTAAGGCCAATCTGCAACTCATCATCAAATCCTGTAAAAGGATTCATAGGCTGTAACCTACCACACATTGAAGTCCTATCTGAGACCAGGGCAAGGAAGAGGGCTGCAAAGATCATTGCTGAAATGACTTACCATGGGCATCACTTGTTCCAAAGACTTCCCTCCGTCAAATGTCTTGGTGCAGGAAAAACTAAAACAACCCGCCACCTTTCTGTTTTTTTCCTTGTGCAGTTATTCTTTCTAATCAAATGTGAGCTTCTACTTGGTATTTATGTATACCTGCACAGTAGACTGCCTGGACATTTTAATCTCTTTATTTTGTACTGCCTTTGTATGCTGCATCATATTTTATCATTTTACATTTTATCTTCTTATATTTGTCTTTTGTATTCTGTGTTGTCCTTGTATGTTGCTCCAGTACTATTAAGACAAATTCCTAGTACACATTAGTGTACCTGGCCAATGAAATGAATTTTGATTCTGAAAAGACATCTTTCACCTTTATCATGCATATTTAGCTGCAATAGAAATAAAGAATTATGCATACATTTTCCTTGGTTTAAAAAATATGCAGTCTTTTTCATTTTTTGCACATTTTAACAGTCATGGTTACATGGTGCAAAATGTTATCAGACACTTCCCTGCATAAGTGAAAGCACAATGATGCTTTGGATAGAGCTTGTGTGTGTGGGTACATATCATTATCAAAGTGAGAACCATCTTTGGGGACGTGAACTTTAAATGATAATGGCAACTGAGAAAAATACACTTTTCAACCTGCTTTAATAAAACAAAAACATTAGATAATTTTGAAATATGTGGTTGACACAGCTGCCAGACAGTTGTCGGGTTGTGGGCTCGCATCCCAGCTTGTTTACCATTTGAGTGGAGTTTACATTCCCTCCCTATGCCTGAATGTGTTTTTCTTTGTGTAGTCTGGTTTCCATACCACATCTCATAGACATTTGGGTGAAGGTATCTGGGAGCTGTGTGGGAGTGAATGTACCCTGCAGAACCAGATGTGCACCTTATGCTTGAAGGATAGACTATAAACACCTTGATTCTGGAAATGGATTAAATAAATCTATTTTATTTTGGAAGCACTGTAACAATAGGATCTAGGGCACTATGGTGAGATAAGTGGTGTTTTTTACATCAGTATTTTTGCATGTGTTCCTGTTCTCCTGACATATTTTTTGGGAGTCAATATAATTTCTTACTAAATATAAATGTACACAAATAACTGTAAGTTATTGTCTGTGTAATGGCTTGCATGTTGAATGATGCAGCAGTGTAGTCCATTGAACCATGTTCCTTTTATTGTGATAACCAACTATGAATTTTGAACACCAAGGGTGGATTTGCAGTCTGAATGTATTTAGATTCCAATTCAATTAAGCTGCTGGAGTGCAGCTACTGTATACTTTATTATGAACTGGTATGACAATTGTTTTGATTCAGCTTTTGCCTTGAAATGTTTATTGAAGGAGTTCCTTATATAGGCTTGAATATACCACTTACTCGGTATAGTCCAAATACAGAGTAAAAAATACAATGGTCCACAGCTTCTTTAGCTTACTTGGGCTTAGACTGTGATGATGTTGAAAAGTAATCAAGATAAATACTTAGATTATACTAAAATGCTCCCATATCAACTTAATGAAGAAAAAATGCTAATACTCTTTCCTAGTCAAATTTTATTATTGAGATTCTGCATGCGCACACACGGAGATGTTATAATTTGTTTTAAATTTTTTCTTGTCCTTTAAAAATTTTTATTGAAGGATTAATAATTTTTATTACATCTGTGAAACATGAAGAAAGGAATATTTTCATTTAAGCTTTATTCATTTTATTCTTATTTTATTTTTAAAGTTATAATGACTCAATTTTGTTTTTCTAGCAGGTGCTGCATTCTGTGGCATTGTTGCTAGATGCGTATCACAAAGCTCATAGACTTCGGCGTCAGTTTAGCAACAGTATAAAAGTCAACATCACAGAATGTCTCAATGTCTAAGATTGTGGATGCTTCAAAACATTTCTGAAAGTATTTTTTAGGAAAGAATTTAGGGCTACTACTTTTGTTTAGTATTTAAAGGCTTTTGAGTTTCAGAGTAGCATTACTGCATAATTGTGTGACTGTTTTGACTTTTTGGTTTTGACCTTTTGCATTGTTTATTTATTACAAATTTTGCCTCTTCCATCTCCTGATCCTTTTCCATAATAATTTTCCCACCTTTTCAAGTGTGTCAGAACAAAAGGGTGTTAGGTTTCAGGATTGTTCCTCTGGCTTAATTTTATTTATATTTGTTTAATGTTTTTGTCAATTTTCAAAAATACTTTTTCAAGTTAAATTATCATTTTTTTTGTTTTGTTTTAAATTTGTCATTATTGTTTTTATGGAAAATAGTGTTTATTTATTATTTTGTATTATGTTAGTATACAGTATATAGTTTATTTAGTTGTCTGCACCATTCCTTTTATGTAGAGCCAAAGGAGGTGGGTCCAACTAGGTACTGCCCTAGCCAGTATTTAAAAGGAAGCTCCAATTAGCTTTGACATTGTTTTTGGTCTCTGGAACCCTGTTGATTTTTTTTGTTTTGTTTGGATTTGCTGGCTTCATCCCCTCAGCAGCTCTAAACCTGCTGTTTATTGGTTTCTACTTTTGATTAATTTGCTATAGGTGTTTTTTCCTTTTCCTGCCTTGCCTTTATGTTATTCATTTTTCTGTAAAAACATTTCTAAATATAAATGAACTTTGTTTTTGTTGTCCTGGTACCTCAGGTTCACGGTTTTCTTCTCATTCTTTTTGTGTACATTTGTAACCAGGCTTAATGCCTATATTTTACTTTAGGGCCAAGCTGCCTGGGGTTAGGCCAGTCGAGTGGGACCACAATTGAAATAGTACAGATATAGCCTTTTTTTTTATTTATTTTTTATTTTAATTTGAGGCCCCCTTACCTTATATGCTTCATGACGGCAGTGGACGCAACAGAGAGAATGTGACTCTGTCTTTAAGGCAATTTTTTCAAGAGTGATACAATTGCTTCTCTCATGTGGATATATTTCAGCAAAATAACCAGTCATGTATAATGGATCTAGTGGGGTGTGTATGAGATAAGAATTGCAACATCCCAATAACTGCCTATTACAAGCCTGAACCATATTAAATTTAGTAGAAACTGGTAGCTCACAACCCCTTTCCAAGTAGCTCGCAAAGAGGGATATTGAATCCTACATAAATTTAAAAACTTGATTAGTCAAATTAGGGGTGGGTGATCTTTCCAAAAAATCGTATCACGATCCGTTTAACACAAAATGACGATCCACAATCTGAATTGCAATCTACGTTTTCAATGTGGCATACACTTAAGAGAATATCCTGACTCAAACTCATCGAGACCTAAGTAACACTTTATTTTAAATATCAAACAAAGTTGAATTCAATTGTTCTCTCATTCGCTAGTTAAGCGGAGTTAAGGAACACGCCCTGAAGCTGGCGAGTGAGTTAGGAAGGCCCCTCCCTTCGGCCCGTTGCGTGGATCTTGGATTTGCACAAAATCGAGTGCCGCAAGCGAACTATGATACATAGCGAAATGAGAGAAGTCACAAAATCAACTGGAATGTTCAAGCAAATTATAGAAAAAACACGATCTAAATCCATTAAGTAGTTCTCTCATGAAAAGCGGACAGACATACAGACAGAGAGACATCGAATTTTATATATTATATACTTGTAAACCTTCAAAATAATGTGCAGTTAAAGTCTCAATAGCATTCTCAACATTTCTGGAGCTTAGTAGTGCCAGATACTTATAAGAATCTTCACCAAGCAGCTCTGAAAATGTTTGCTTTGTTTGGGTCTACATACCTCTGTGAGTCTGCCTTTTCTGACATAAATGTCATGAAATCAAAGTTCAGAACAAGACTGAGAGATGAACATTTAAATGACTTTGTAAGAGTGAACCTAAGTGGCTACACTCCACCATACACTTCTCTTGTTGACTCCATGCAGTGCCAGCCATCTCACTAACTAAAAAACACATCACACCTGCAACTGGACATGTGAATACTCTTTTGAAGTGAAACAGTGACATGTAACAAAATGACAAATGAATAAGGAATATCTGTGTGTTTGTAATTGAATTGTTTTGTTTTGACAGCATTCATGTTTTAATTCAATAGTGTGAGATACACTAGAAAATGCGTACAGACATACAAAATGCACTTGCAGGTGAACTAAATATTTTTTGTGATGTTTTAATGCAAAATGTGAGTTGTGGATACCAACATTTTGTAAATGTTCAGGCAAAACATGCTTATTCAGTTTGTTTGGGTTGAAATAATCTATGAGAATAAACGTTAGAAAACATGAGTAGCTCTCAGCTGTTTTCAATTTGTAAAAGTAGCCCTGCCCAGGGTTTGTTTCCTGCCTTGCGCCCTGTGTTGGCTGGGATTGGCTCCAGCAGACCCCCATGACCCTGTAGTTAGGATATAGCGGGTTGGATAATGGATGGATGGATGGATGGCTCTCAGGGGAAAAAAGGTTGGAAACCCCTGCTATAGGGCATAGGGTGCAAGACATGAACAATTCCTGGACAGGGTGGCTTTCCATTGTAGGGTGAACATACAAAGACACACACACAAGGGCCAATTTAGCATCATCCATACATTTAACTTGCATGTCTTTGGACCATGGGAGGAAGCCATAGCTGTGAGCAAATCTTAGTGGCTGCAGAAAATCATAGCAAACAGGTAAACTTACTAAAGAAGGTTTACCCAGCAAGTATTTAAACATCCTATTCCTGGTGTTAGTTGAGGGCATAAAGGCAAAACTCAGCCTTTGATAGAAAGCCTGTTCTTAAGGTTCAGTTTTAGTAACAAACCTTTGGCCAAATGGCAGCCAATGAAATACAGCGTATAGAATACAACAATTGAAATGTAAGGATAATTCTCTAAAGTTGGCACTCTAGGTATGCTACTTTGCAAAAACTGCATCAACCTAACAATCACTCCAGGCTTGAGGATGAGAAAACACAGGCATCACAAATATCAAACAGGAATGCTCCGAAGACTCCACTGGAGAATCTGACTCCAGACAACACCTGACTGTGCTGGCTATAAGTGGAACAGTTTCCATGGTGGTCAAAGTCCTGGTTCCATCTGCCTAAGCCTTCACTGGACTTTTATGACTTTGATGGTCAAGGCAGGCCTGGAATGTTATTTTTTCCTCTTTAGCATGGTTTACTTATCTATTTAGGTTCCACAGTACAACTAAGGGGCACAAAGAAAAAACAGCACACATATCAAAGCTGATTTAGTTTGTGTTCATAAATAAATTGCATGAAAGGAATGAAAAAAAAAATACTAGGCACATGTTAAATTCAGCCGATTGCTAAATTAGTTCACCAGTTGGCAGGTAATTCAGCAAAGGTTACAGAATTTCAAGTATTTACATGTAGATTCAAATAACTATGGTGGTCATACCGTTTACTGCCCATTATAATGAAATGTAATTTTTATATATAAACAATAGAATGTTTTAGTAATAACATTAAAAGTTATTTTAGGAATATAAGCTTCATCAATGACTTTAATCATATTATTCTTAATAATACTCTTTAAAAAAACTTACCTTACATTTTTGGAATTTAAGTCATTAGATCTTCCCAGCCCAGGCACAGTCAATGTGAAGCTTGCGTGTTCTCTTGCAAGTATTTTGCAGAAATAACTTCCCACATTCAAAAGGCCTCTTATTAGGTTCATTATCATCTCTCAATATGCTTCACATGGGTATGTGCATGAGTGTGCCATGTATTGACTGGTATTACCAGTATGTGCCCTAACCCTCCAAGCCCTTTACTTGAAAAAAGACCTTAAAAAGTAGGTACTGTAGGCAGGTTACCCTACAATTGTTTTCTTTTTTTAAGTAGAAATAGCATGATAAAATCATAGGAATAGATAGATAGATAGATAGATAGATAGATAGATAGATAGATAGATAGATAGATAGATAGATAGATAGATAGATAGATAGATAGATAGATAGATAGATAGATAGATAGATAGATAGATAGATAGATAGATAGATAGATAGATAGATAGATAGATAGATAATATTCTGATTGATACTTAAATGGTATAACAATTACACTGAAGATCCATATTCTAAAACAGTTTATGCAAGTCAACGTTGAGTCCAGCAGACAGTAACACTGAACCATATGCTTTTAATTTGGAGCATAAATATCTGAATTTCCTACATTTTAATGTATTTGACTTCATCATTATCTTGATACTTTCTCACAGTACTAATATTTAATAATTACAGGGTGGAGTGAGGAGGGGTTAGAAGCATGCACTGATACAGCTACTCTTAATTTGGCAAAAGGAGGCAACTATGATTGGTTGTAAGGTGTTGTTTTCTTTATCTGTTTTGTCACTCAGTTATCTGTCTGAGGAACCTCACCCTGTCCCCATCACAGCTTCATTAAACACATCTGTTGAATATTTACTATCCAAAATTAACAATAATTCACTTGTAAACATTACATAACATAACTTTCTTAAACCCACTTAATCCATTTCAGGGCTGCATGGGGCAATAGCCTATACCACTAGCAGATCTTATGGGTCTGAAACCAGCTCCAAACAGGACTATTACAGAGCCTACTCACACATGGCCCACTTTGGAATGAATGTACCAACTAATCTAACCACAACATCTTTAGGGATATGGGAGGGGGTAACCAGGGTCCCAGGAGTAAAACCCTTACAAACATTGGAAGAATGTGTAAAGTTCACATGGACAGCATTTGAGTGCAGTGTTCAAACCCAGGAAACTGGATTCATGAAGCAGCAAGGCACAATGTGACACTTTGCCTTTCTTAATTCACATATAGTGGGAAAATTTAGAGGCAGGTAAAGCAAACAAGCATTAAACAATTACAGTAAACAAGAATCAGCTTAAAAAAGCATTTTAAAGAAAGCTAAAAAAAACATTCCTAAGATCAAGAACACATTAACACAAGAGTTAAAATTTAACAATGAATATTTTACTTTAAAGGAAAGTTAGATTTTGATTTTCAACTAAGTGGATGAAACACCCAGGGGATAAGGCCAACAGGTTTAGAGATGTGCACACTAAAATCAGTTTATTTTATTGCAATTCAGGGTTCAGATGATTATAATCCAATGTTTGGTTATAGCAGTAGAGTGTTGTACCTTGTTAGCCATAGATTGATAAAGGAGAAAATAGGGTGAAATGACACCTTTTTTTGGCTAACTAAATATATTACAAATGCACGCTTTCAAGGCAGCTAAGGCCCCTTGCCTGATGAAGGGGCCTTAGCTGCCTTGAAAGCGTGCATTTGTAATCTATTTAGTTAGCCAATAAAAGGTGTTATTTCACCCTATTTTCTCCTGTAATGTTATGTTAGCCTGTTATTTTATTGAAATACAGTAATTGTCCAGGTAGCTGTTACTGTATCTAACAAAACAAGTTTAATAGTTAAGTCTCATTTCATATCTGGTTCTATTGTTAAGTATAAAGTGTGGCAAATACAGATTGATAAAAAAGAAGTATGTAACTAAATGTTGACAGTTTTTAATGAATAAGGAATAAGTGGCTTTCGAAGCATGTTGCACACATCTGTCCAGTCTGTTATTAGGATCAGTTAAAGCTGTGTTCAGATCTTGACAATGTTGATCCTGTAGGGACGGTTAGAGTGAGTCTTTAAAAATGCTGAGACTTCTCAGGGGCTCAGCAGGACAAACATTTCAAGAAATAACATCTATAAAAAGAGCTTTAATGACTTTAAATGGTAACACACTGGTTAGCGCTATTGCGTCACTGCCCCAATATACTGAGTTCAAGACAGTTTTGGTTTATGTGGAGTGTGTACATTCATCTTGTGTCTGTGTGGGTTTTCCTCCCACATGCCAAAAACATGTGTGTTAGGTTAACTGGAGATTCTAAAGTAGCTGAGTATGAGTGGGTGTGTGGGGGAATGTGTCATTTGGCTTGCACTGGTCTTTGGGATAAGACTCCAGCATACCCAAACTATCAGTTGCATCAATCAGGTTTGAAAACAGATGGGGGGGATGATCTTTAGAAAACATCAGCAAACATATACAGTATTCACAGGTAAAGCACCTCTACATCACTCAAACAAGCAAATGTAACATATAATACTATATTGTAATCTAATTTGCTCTATAAAGTGCCCTTAACTGTACATGCCATGAATGGTGTTGATTACTATATTGATGGTGGTCACTTTATTTTGTTGATAAGTGCTGCTGCCTGACAGACCTATGAACCTAAATGCAATTCTTGGCTAAGACATTAGCTGTTTGGAGTTTACACCTGCTTCCTGTGTTTCAAATGGTATGTCTCTGGCCACTCTTATTTCTTCTTACATCCTGATAGTGCATGCTTACATTGATTTCAAATTCTGCATTGGTGTAATGTGAACACATACTGTATGTGAGTGTACTCTGTGATAAACTAAAACTCCATTCCTGCCTTGTGCTTAGTTCAGCCAGGTTAGATATCTACTGCACACAACATTACAATCAAAACAGCACATTTTGAAAATAAATGGGCAGTTGATCTCAACTTGACGTACTGGGATTGGAAACTCAACTTCATAACTAATAGTTTGCATTATTGTTAGATAAACGTGGTAGCCATTTGTAAGATGAATGCAAATAAGGAACATTTCCACCTTGAGCATTACTGGCATCCAGTGCACACCTGCAGCAGGTGGTCATACAAAGTTTAAAGGGCTGATAAGAATCTGTTCTACACAAATAGCCAAAGGCAGAGAGCCAGGCACAAAGCTTTGAGCACCATCACATAGCTGATTTTAGAGTCCTGCCTTGAACATCAAAGAATAGGCGCTGGTGTGAAAGCTCATTCATGAGTAAGAGATTGCTGTCCCACCAACGTACAGTTCTTATTGAGAAAGAGGAAAAATATTTTGTGATTGATGGTGTAAGAAACCACAATGAGTCTGATGAGATCAAGAACAGAGGCTGAGCCATCTTCGGTATTTACCAAGCAGTTATTAGCAATCCAGGCAGCACTGGTTTCAGTGCTGTGCTGAGGTCAAAAGCCAGACTTCAAGGATTCAGGCAGATGACTTTTATTAAAGTTTTGGAGCAGAAACAATCCATTCAAAAAGATTAGAGATGGAGTGATAATTAGAGCAAACACACGAGTCAAGGGTAGGCATCCACAGCAGGAAGACAGCTTTAGAGCATCAGAAAGCAGCAGAAAGTGAGTTTCATTGAAAATTAAAAATCAGAGTTTCTTATGGATCCACTTCATAATTTCATGATTATTCAGTATATTATCTTGCTTTAAAGTCAAGGGGGTATTAATTAATTAATTGTAATATTAATGAAAATAAAAATGACACTTTAAATTCTAAAAGCATACTTCTCTGTACATTCAATTGTGCTAATTAATGAACACCTTCTGTAAACTTAGAATTTATACACTGTAACCTACCGCTAATGGTGTGACATTTGCTGGTACTACTGTCTCAATATATGCATGGACCCGAGTTCAGTCACCAACCTGCTCACTATTTCTGTAGAGTTCTCCCCAAACCTTTCCAGTTTCATACTTCAAACTAAAGATGTGCTGGTTGCCTTGTTTGGTGCTTGTAATTTGACTTGGTAAGAGTGACGATGAAAATTTATATGTAAATGTAACCTGTGATGGATGAACAATCTGGGTAGGGTGGGCTTCTCAGCACAAACTGGTAGTAGAATAAGCAAGTTCTGAAAATTAATTGATGGAGTATTAAATCTCAGTTATTTCCAAAATGCTGTAGAATCATTTTATGCATGTTTGCATTGTAGGTATCTATATTGATTCAGATAATTAATCAATTTTTACAGAACAGATGTCAAAATAATAAAAAAAAGTGTTTCTTTGTGCACCAATTTGTATTTCAGCAATAGAGTGAAGTATTACTTTGTGATGCCCTCATGGATTTAGCATCCTGAATTCGAGTTTTGTGACTTCTTTAAGTCTGTGTAAAGTGTGCATTTTCTCCTTGCATGTCTAGGTATTCATCTGGGTACTCTATTTTTCTGCCCATAATCACAAAGAAAAGCAAGGTGGATTAATTGGTGACGCTAAATTAGCTTATGTGAATGTGGGTGTGCATGTATGTGTCTTATGATGGGCTGCCGCCCTGTTCAGGGTTAGTTCCACTTTTGTTTCTGATGATCCCATTATAGGCTCTACGACCATAGGTGGGCCTGAGTTGGACTAAGCTAGATTGATTACATTATGTAATTTTCATTTGGCCCCTCATTGTTTGTTATAGCCAAGAGTCATCTGACTAGCTGGTATAAAAAATAAACAGATGCATAGATAATGGCTGACATTTCAAAGCAGTAGTAAATATTATACTGTATAAAATGACATGGTGGAACAGTAATTAGCACTATTAGCTCACAACATCAGGGCCGACTCTAGATAGACCCTGTGTGGATGTGGGTGAATGTACCTTTCCTTAAATTAGAGGCTTTCAGGATAAACTCTGGCCCCTGTGAACCAGTTAAACTTGTTTGCTAATGGGTAGACTTTCATCCCTCTGTTGTGAGTTTTACTAAAAGTAAGCACAAATAACATTGACATTGCTTGTAATGGAGTGAAAATATTTGAGCCATACCAGTAAAAAGCAATTTACATTGTGTAACCACCAGAACATTCCCTTCTTAAATTAAGCATTTTTGCCTACATGTTTCTTGATTTGTATGATGACCTTCAACTCATCCATCCACTTATTGGAAACATGATGGATGATGACTCATCTGACCACATCACCTTTTTGCACAGCTCAGATGTTTACTGCATGTGATCGCCCTTACTCAGAGACATGCTGTGCCAGTGCTATTTCATCCTCATCTGGGAGTTTTGGAAAATAAACCTGTCTTAATGAACCTGCTTACTCAAACTATACTTTTAAATCTGTTCTTATCTTATTCATTTCTGCTTACTTATTTGACTTTATAACCAGGATTATGCTCTGCCAATCACATTTGGCAGACGCTGGTCTTTATTTTTTAGTTCAATGTTAATGTTAACTTGACACTGACTCTTATGACACATCGGTCTGCTGAGCTGTCTTAGTCAGTGTAACTCCTGCCAAAAGTACCAAAACTATCAGTCCTCATTCAGAATCATTTAGGCTAAAGATTTCCCTAAAACCTTCTTATTTTAACACATCTGTGTTTCTCATTTACACGCTGGCTTCCATTTCTTGGATATCTGTTGTAGACCAACACTTCATTGTGGGAACCTAAGCTCAGAAATAAAAGTGCAAAGTGTTCATAATGAGAGAAAAATTCACCAATTTTTTTATTTAAAAAAAAATAGGAAGAGTGGAAATGGGAAGAACTTAAATTACCAAAATAAAAAAAAAAAGTAAAATTAAATCCTCCTTGGCCTATTTGGGCATGGCTCTAAAAAGGGTTAGCCCATCATCGACTGAGCTGGCCTCCCTTCTTGCCCTCCACCAAAAAATGCAATCATTCCAGTGACATTTCCATTCCACTTCCTTTAACATCTATTCATCAAATGAAAATGTTACCCAACTTACTCACATTCTAGACCAGGGGTCGGCAACCCGCGGCTCTGGAGCCGCATGCGGCTCTTCAGCCTCCTTGTAATGGCTCCTTTTGGCCTTGACAAAAAAAAAAAAAAAACATGAAAATGAATAACGGCAATTTCTTAATTTAATTTGTATATAATATATGTAATATATATAATGTTTATTTACTACTACTACTGTTATACACTTTAACATCTAATTTTTATTTTTTATTTATAATTTGTCAACTAAAATATGCGTCACATCTACGTCTATAGCCCTCGCCTTTACCTGCAGGTGGCTTCTGGAGTGTGCGACCCCTGCACTAACCATGAATAAATCCCAAAAATGAAAAATCCCAGAAGAGAACAGAGAGTTTTATTCTGCGTGGACAGAAGCATTTGCCTTCACCGCCAACGACGCTGGCTTACCGGTGTGCTTAATATGTGGCGATAAATTATCGAACAACAAAAAATGTAACGTTGAAAGACATTTTCGAAACAAGCACTCAGCATTCACTGAAAAATACCCAAGTGAAGATGAGCGAAAGAGAGCAATTTCGGAACTGCAACGGAAAGCTGAACAGAGCAAACAAAAAAAGTGGATCACTTCTCCACAATCAACTACAGCTGCTAGTTTTGTGGCAGCTCAAGAGATCGTAAGGAGGGGTAAGCCGTTCACAGACGGAGAATACATGAAAGAATCGTTCATAAAAATATCAGAGCATCTATTCTCTGACTTTAAATGTTTTGGCGCATGATGACAGTGTTTGCCAGAGATGTACAGAAAGGTACACTCTCTCACTTCCCCTCCCTGAGAGAGTTCAAAGCAGTGAACATTCACATAAATTGTGATTATTTCCACTGTACAATTATTGCAATGCAAGCTGCATTTAGAGAAAGATTCAGTGAGTTCAGAAAGAAAAAAAACACTCTCTCCTTCCCTGGACATCGACCCATCCCTGCTGAACACATCCGCATTCACAGGAGTAAGTAAGCCCGATCTAGAAATTGAACTGGCCGCATAGCGGATAAAGATTTATGGGTGTCCAAGTTCAAATGCCTGACAGCGGATCTTGAAGAAGTCGCCCGTCAGAAGGCTACTCTCGCTAAAGAGCACAAATGGACTGATATTGAAAACCTCCCCAAACCCGACAAACTTGTTTTCAATACATGGAGTGCCATTCCCGAAACATATATGAACATGAAAAAATATGCATTTGGAGTCATGTCCATCTTTGGCTCAACATACTTATGTGAGCAAGTTTTCTCAAGCATGAACTTCATAAAGTCCAAATATCTCTCCCACCTCACACATGAGCCTGCAGTCCTGTGTGAAGGTCAAAGTCACATCGTATAGCCCCGACATAGAACAACAACAACATTTATTTATATAGCACATTTTCATACAAAAAGTAGCTCAAAGTGCTAGAGATGATCTGCAGCGAACTTCAGAAACAGAAGTCACATTAAACAGGTGAGAACAATAGCATTTAATAGGCTAATATTTAAAAAAAAAACACATTTATTTCAGACCCGGAGCTGATGTTGGTTTTTTTGTATGTTCAGGTGCTTCAGTTGATTGCTGGCTGAGAGGGAAACCTGAAGAGGATGAGAGCACACTGAAATGGAATTTTATGTTTACTTTTTTAAAGCTGCTAAGCTACAGCTAAATGTTTTATTTATATTAAAGTGGGCTAGTTTTTATTTTAATTTTATACAGGTATAGGAAGGACTCAAATAGGCCTGCAGAGTTCAGTTAAATTTATTTCAAAGTAGGCCTACACATGCACACTGCACTTCTGTTTGTTGTATTCCGTGGTTGTAACATGTAAAATCTAAAAAAAGATTAAAACTTTTAAAAGTTTATAAGCTGTGTTATGTTTTGCGGCTCCAGACTATTTTTCTTTGGAGGAAGAGGGGGCAAAATGGCTCTTTTGATAGTGAAGGTTGCAGACCCCTGTTCTAGACCGTATGAGCTTGTTGTTCCAGTTACGAAAATGGTCCGACAGCTCCATAGCTTGATGCAACCGTTAATCTTTTCCCCAAACCAAATACCCAGGGCAGTCTCTTCACAATTAGTGTTTAAAAGTAACCCCTACGATGTTTAAATCATCAAATTAGGAGATGTGTGTTTCAGAAATAAAATCAAAACACAAAAAGTGATCTTTTCTGAAGACTGAAAATAAAATTGAAAGCAGAAGGAATCTTTTTCTAAGGGTTGTAAATTGTTTTCAAGCAAGTGGTTTTAATCATAATCATAGTCACACAAGAATTAAAATTAATTGTTAACCACAATTCTATTATTTTAGCAGAGCTAAAACACTAAGATAAAAACCAAGTTGAGAAAAAAGATATCCAGGATATCAAAATCAAGACTATCTAACCATACTTTGTTACTGATCAAATGTATATTTTGGACAAAGGGTCCTGTGCTAAACTGTAATTTATTATTGAGTCTTTGTGACATGAGTCAGAGAGGAGGTCCATAGCCACCAGGCAAGATCCTCTAGCAACCCAATAACTGAACATAAGAGTTTGTGCAATGCCAGTGTGACGCATTTATAAATCCGATTTTTTCTCAAACAAAGAAATAAAATGTAAACTCATACACTACAGGTAAAAAGTTTTAGTACACCTCAGTTTTTCCAGGTTTTCTTCAGATGTAATCAACTGAAATGCAATGAATGAGCTAAAATGGTGAAAAGGTAAGCAGTAAACTGCCAGAGGTTTAAATTTAAATTTAAGTTAGCAAAAACTGAAAAAGGAAATTTCAGAATATTGCAAATGGGTCTTCTTTGGGGAACAACTAATAGAACAGACTCTACTTTAAGAGAGAGACAGAGAGAGGGTTTTTAAGTAATCAACAGAAGTCGGGACATCTGTGCAAATTGTTTGCTTCAACTTGCAAAGCTTAATTTATTTTAATTGCTGCAGAACATTTGTATGTAGTAACATACTAGTTGTTCATTGAAGAAGGCCCATATATAATATTCTGAGATTTCCTTTTTTCAGTTTTTGCTAAACTAAATTTTAAATTTAAACCTTCTAGGACAATTTTCACATTTGTTTACTAGCATTCACAGCAGTACTCTCTTCCCCAGTATGTGTTTCTCATCTCACTACCTGGCCCATATTGAACTTGCCCTTTCTGTGTCAAACTATTGGTTCTTCCACTCCTATGATCATGTGACCATCAGTGTAATCTGTAACAGTATATACAGTAAATGTAATAAGTAGTGTTTGGCTCTAATGCTGATAATTTGAGTTCACAGATTGTTCACCCTTTCCTTTGGGTTTAATAAACAATGTAACCATTGATATTTTACACCCTTGGTAACTATTACTAGTCATACAATGACAAGTTTGCTCTGTCCTTTCATACCTGATTTCAAAGTTATGGGGCCATAATAAATGCTTAGTTCTTCTTCTGTGAATGGTTTAATAAAGTGATGTTTTCTATTGATATTTAAATTGTGAAGGGCTCAGTGTGAGTCTGTTGCAAAGCAACATAGATATTCCAGCCCTTAAATGTAAAAGTTTAAGAAGCCACTTGACCTCAAGGAAATATCTGTTTGCTGAAATGGATTGGAGTATGCATTTTCATAACCATGACATTCCACATCCAGTTCATTTAACGTTCACCCATAAACTCTTTGAGTTTACTGTAGGGCAGTCCATTCTTACTTGATAATTGTCTACTCACTACATGAGGTTCTTTAGACTTTCATATGCTTAATGTGAGACATATCTACCAATACTTTAGATTATGTTGAAGTATTTTCTGCTCTCTAAGAAGAATCTCAGAGTCTTCCTGTCTGCATTTTGCAACTAATCATGCAACCAGGACAGGATTCTGTCCTGAGACCAATGCAGCTGGAATAGGCTCCAGGTGTCCATGGCTGTGAACTGGGTAAGTATGTGACAAAACAGATTAATTGACTGATAATAAATTTCACTGTACTAAGATGATGGTTTGATTACATCATCTTCGGGACTGCTGTCACAAAGGCTATATACAGTATACTGTATATATGTGTACTTGTTTGTGCTGTCTAGAATGGGATTGGGCAACAGGTACATTTACAGAATTGCATCTGTTAATAATGTATTCCTTTTGCTCACAGTCAGAATATGCTTTTTAAACTGATGGTTAACATTTAGATTTGATAGTGAAGGTCTTTATCTAACCCTGACAATCCATGTTGGGGTTTCACACTAAAGACAGTCTGTCATATTCATTCCGAATGAGGGCAAATAAAGTATTATCTATCTATTTATAGCATTAAACATTATAATACTTTTAAAGTTCCAACAACTGTTAGAACTGTTCAAGATGCAGCTATATACTTAACACCAGAAAGAGTTGTTGTGGTTTCTTGAAAGGGTTATAGAATCTTACACACTTCAAGCAGCACCCTGTCATGGCTAATAATGTTCACGGATGGTTTCGTCAGTGTTACAGCTGCTATGTGTAATTGATCTGCTAAATGTAACAACCAACTGAATAATTGCCAAGCTTGACGCCTACCTTATAATGATGCAAATTTCTTAATAGAAGTGATCCAGTTTCAATCATGTGTACCATTGTATTCAAGTACCTAGCGTGAGGCTGCACTGTTTTTTGCATGTGTGCTTCTGAGTACTCAGTGCTACATATGGAAATAAAAAACAATCAGCAGGGACATGCTTTTTCTTTCCATTACTGGAAAATGTTTGGCCAATGTGTGTTTCATTTTGAGTTAAATCAGTTATTTGAGGAGTCATCTGAGATCTTCACAATAGCTCAATACAGAACACCTGCAGACTGGCTCCAGAGCTCATCTTAGGAAAATTGTCCGGCTTCGTTTCAGAGCCGAAATTCAACCAACTCTATTTGTGTCAATATTTTATATGTTCTCTGATTCCTCTGAGATAAATTGACTCACATATTGCCTTAACATGAACTAACACTAGAACTCCTAATTTAAAATATAATATTTGATTTAATAATTGTTTTCAAAATAATCACTTTAGGCTTTTTTAGCAACCTGTGTTTTCTTAAACTGAACTGAAACACAGCAGACAAGCAGTCATACTGGGAAAATACAGGACGGACTAAACCCTGAATTGGACGCCACTTTGTCACAAGGCACAGACGAAGGCAATTAAGAGTCATCAATCAACACAGGCTGCTCACTTTTCTAGACAGGGGAGGAAATCCACACTGACAAAGAAAATGTATTGAGACTCCTTACAGAAGAGCCACCAGCCCAAGACTCTGCTCAGCTGCTCAAAAATGTGAGGCAACAGATCTTAAAGTCAAACTCATTATGCTTCTTTTTCACTACATTATTTTTCTTTTTAATTTTACTGATGTGTTAATTATAGTCAAGATTCCAAGCTGGCCAACCATTTTTCAAATGTTGCCTGGACTACCAGTATAGAATGCCTGTCTTTTTGGGGGGAATTTTACATATTGTATACACATACAGTACACACACTAAGGTGTCAAAACAGTTTTTCAACACTAAAAAAGGAATCTCTAAATTCTCACAAGCACATGAAAAATATGCAAACTCCACAAAGACATCACTAAAGCTGTGAGACAAACAAGAATCCCAAGAAAGTAAGTAGAATTCAAGTAACTGAGATACTTAAGTGAACCAGTTAAAACATTATGAATAACTGTGTTTGGATATTTGCACATGCTTCTCCTCAATAAATGACTAGCAAACAATTAACAAGTATATGTTTTATTATTTTATATGACTTTACTGTAGAATGTAAAGGAGGGTGTTGCTCTGCAGAACTGTGACTGTATCTGACATTTTCGGTTTTTGTTATACTGTAACTGTTCATGGAGTTCCACCCCCACCACTCCACCCACCCACTGCTTTATTTTCTCTAGGGATGCTGCTGACTGGAGTTTTGGTTTTCCTCTATTCCATTGTCAACTTGCTATAGTTCAACAATAATATTAATGAATATATGCTGTTAGGATACAGTTATGTTAATCTGTTTGGATCTGCTTTGGAATTACTGCAGCGATGGCAACAAACTCCCAGTGAACTGGCTACCTATTTGGTGGCTCTTGAAAGTAACACTAAAATCACGTGTTCTATTAATTTGTCAAAGGACAGTTGTAAAAAAAACAAAAGTAAAAAAGGCACAAAACCAAGGACTCAGTTGATGCTATGTACACATTGACTCATTGTAACCAAATTAATTGCTTATAGAACATTTCTCTAGATTGGACTGGAATGGAAATTTTGCTATTACCTAAGAACTGTTTCAAAAACTAAAATTAATACTAAAGCCTTAAATAAATATATTTGATTGACTTTTGAGGAATTCCTTGAGGTGGATGGTGTGGTTAAGGCTTTGGACTTCAAGCCCAGAGGTTGTATGTTAAAACCCTACTACACATGCAGTTTGACCAAGAAAAAGTCACTTCACCAGCCTGTGCTCCAATTAGAAAAACGGAAGAAATTTAACAAATTAAATCTCAAATATTGTAAGCCACCTTGGCTAAAGATGTTAATTGTAAATGCTCTGTTATAGTGTGTTTAAACAAAACTGTACCTTTATGTGTATCAGTTAAGAGTTCTATACAAAAACAAACTGAATTACAGAATAAAGTTCAAACATAGCAGTAAACTGTCAAAATATCCATCCATCCATTTTCCAACCAGCTGAATCCAAACACAGGGTCACAGGGGTCTGCTGGAGCCAATCCCAGCCAACACAGGGCACAAGACAGGAACCAATCCCGAGCAGGGTGCCAACCCACCGCAGGACACACACAAACACACCAAGCACACACTAGGGCAAATTTAGAATCGCCAATCTACCTAACCTGTATGTCTTTGGACTGTGGGAGGAAACCGGAGTGCCCGGAGGAAACCCACGCAGACACGGGGAGAACATGCAAACTCCACGCAGGGAGGTCCCGGGAAGCGAACCCAGGTCTCCTAACTGCAAGGCAGCAATGCTACCACTGCGTCACCGTGCCACCCCGTCAAAATATCTATCTTATATATAATATCTATCTATCTATCTATCTATCTATCTATCTATCTATCTATCTATCTATCTATCTATCTATCTATCTATCTACTGTATACCCACCTTAAATGGTATATAATTAATTCTAAGCAGCATGATGACATGCTTTGAAGTTTACATGTTTTCACTGTGCTTTCAAAATCTTCAGATTATTTGGCAAACCAAATCTGGCACTCTATGAATAAGTGAGAGAGTGGGAGCTTGACTAAGTGAGTATTTGTGTCTGTGACAGAGAAAACGAGAGAGAGAGAGAGAGAGAGAGAGAGAGAGGGAATACACCCTAAGATTGACTGCTATTGATAACAGAGTTGGCTCCTACCTTGTGCAACATGCTGCTGAGACAGACTCCAGCTCAATGAACAGGAAAAGCTAGTATACCAAATGGAAAGATGAATAGATCATAGCAAAAAATATTGTCAATTCATCAGTTCGCTTATTTGTGAAAACTACCTGTAAAGAATTTCACAATAATGACAATAATAATAAAAGAAAAATGTTTTAAACACACAGGTTTAAATGAAACATTCTGACAACTGCAAAATCAGAGACAGAGTTTTCCTATACCACAGCCCCAAAGAATTTAAATATTTACATTATTCCTGATACTTTGCAGGGCTTTGCTTTCACCACTCTTCTCTGTAAACCATGTAGCTCCGCAGCACACACAGTTTATTCATACACCAGATTAAACTAGACTCTCTGTAGGCTTTAGATTTTTAAGGAAACATTTTTTTCCATGTAACTTCAAATGAGTTGAATGAATGTGAAACAACTTTTAACAAAGGCTTTTTAATCAGACTCTTGATTGTACTTGTTTAATTAAGGATGATGACACAGATGTCTGCAGCATTGATTTTATTCATAATCTCACCAAAGTGGAACTTAATGATAAAGATAACTAAGTTAACTTTCATTTTTTTAAAAGTCTAGTTAATAAGGTAAGTCTATCTGTGAGACAATTCAAGCGAAAATTAAATCTGTACATCTGTTCTGTAAATGTTTAAAAGAATACAACTGATTACCACAAAGGCAGTTTTTACACATCTGAGAAGGCTATGACGTCATTATCTACCTCCCAGAGAGTTGGTAACAAATATATACTGCTTTGTGGTCCAGAGATATGCAAAAGACCTATTGGCAATCCAGAAGTGTAAAACCACAAAGCACCTTAGTTGAACCTCAGTCTAATAATTTGTTTTTAAGATACTTAGTCAGCACCATAAACATGTACACCCTGGTGCAAAGGCAAAGTTTCCTACCTTTGCTAAATCGTGAAACAGCATTTAACCCAATTTTTGTGCAATTTATGTTAGATTTGATCACACATCCTATCTATTGAAATTAAACTGCCATTTACTTTTTTCTTTTATTTTTTTTTTACAATGGCTTAGTCATTCTTCTTATTGTTCTTAGGCTGTTGATGTACGTAAAAGATGGCGGCCCAGGGGCAGTTCCAAAGAATGTGATGTCTTGTTAAAATCTGATTGAGCCACTGAAGAAAAATGAGACTCCTTGAGCCTGAAAAAGCAATGGGCCTTGCAACCAGGAATGCTTTGCTCCCCGCTGTGCACACTGATGACCTGGTATGTAGACCACAGCAAAGTAGTAAATAATTCACTAACAGAGTCATAGGCCCTTACTAAAGTCTCCAGGAATCATTTGGCTGACAAGCAGCTTTTCTGACAGAATGCAAATGTACAAAGGAGCAGAGCTTGTTAATGTATGAGAGGAAATGATAAAAAAAAGTAACAGATCCTGCATGTTTGTGCATTGTACAAGATTTTAAAGGAACACACCACATACTTTATAGGAGGCACACTGTATGAAAAAATGTTCACGCGTCTTATGTCACTTCAGACATGTACTAGCCTAAAACATTTACTTTAATAATATCACACGTAAATTTATGCATATAACAGGAGAATAAAATTAATGTCGCACCCAATAAAAGTACATTTATAGAAAATGAAAAATATAAATAAAAAATGAAAAACGTAGGTAATCAAAGAACAAATTTTTTAGTTAAGGGTAGGGTTTGACTTCTCCTGCAATGGTAAAAGTAGATTAAAAATGGATATATATATATGTCTGTATTGCAATCTGATTATTTGGGTGGTTACGCTTGCAGTTGGTCGGCCATTTGGCAAACACCCGCCATGTTCTCTCAGTTGTGAGAAGCAGGTCAAAGATATGTTATACAGTATCTGCCAAATAATATAAAGAGTACACAAAACATGTTTCACCCTTAATGGGGATCGTCAAGTGTACACATTTTTGCATCCCCAACTACAAGCATTACTTAGTAGGTAACCACCCAAATAATCAGATTGTGATTCAGACATAAGAATATAATACTTCGGTCTTCACCCTGTCAAATAAGTGAACCAGCCGCAGTGGCGCAACTTCAGAGGCTTCGCCTCAGGCGCTGACGTCTGAGGTTTGATCCCCGTAAGGGAGTGCAAAAGTGCGTACGTTTGAAGAGCCCCAATAAGGGAGAAACTCTTGTACTCTTTGTATTATTTTGCAAATACTTCATAACATATATAACATCCCCTGGTACAACCTGCTACTTGCACAGTGCCTTGTGTTATTAATAGTCACAGGTCAATTGTGAAGTATTTAAACAGGATAAAAAAGAGCAGGTATTTTCTTTTGCCTCAAAGAAAAATTTGTTTTCTTTCAATGTGTAAATTAAGGTTTCAATGACTGCCATGCTATTGGATTAAAGGCAAAGCTGGCAGAGCACCATAAGCAAGACAAAAATGCCTGTCACATTTACATATTGAAGCAACACATCATTAAGGCAATAACTCCTCTGTTACTTTATCGACAACATGCAGGACTAATACAGTCTACCACAAAAGTTAAGCTTATTTAAAAATATGAATAACTGTTATAGCCTTTTACAAACAATTAAAACACAATACATCTATGGCACAACTTACTTGTGTATTATTATCTTGGAACAGAAAATCATTTACCAGATAGGAACACTGAAAAGATTGTCTGCAGTTACATAACTGTAAAGTTAATGCAAGCCTTTCTGCAACTTCAGTATTCTTTTAGAAAGCCTGCTGCTTTCGTTAGTAAATTATAGCACTTATAGTACCACTAATTTAAAAGCCAAAAAAAGCATTCAGAGACACACTGCAAAATGTATTCTAAGCAGCAGAGTGTGTAATCACATAAGACAGAAAAAAAACTGAAAACGACAGGCAATATGTGTTTAAGAGATACAGAAACTGAGGAGGAAATAAAATCAAGAATTATAAAAATTAAAAAAAAAATAACAGTAGCAATAATAATTACCTCCTAAATATTGTGTAAAGTCTACAGTGATGCTTTATTGCTTAAAGAGTTAAAGGACTATGCCCTGACATCAATGGCTATATTTATGTGACATGTGCATGTTTATGTCAAGTTAAAAGAGCCTTCCTTTTGGCATGGTGGTTTCTGTACACAGCGCCAGACTTTGAAGGCTAGATTAACTGACCACTTTAAATTACCATTTGCAGTTACTATTGCCCACCAATGACATGGAAAAGCTGCAATGGGTATACATCCCTGCCAGTCAGTTCATATTTTATAATAATGAATAACTGGCTGGACCATGTTTCCAATTTTAAGCAATTTTCTGGTAATATATTTTAAGTTGGGGTAGTGAGGACATCCTAAAATGGGTACAGAAGCAGGATAAGAGATGGCTC